>NC_136531.1:4583429-4863429 GCF_910591455.1 Pholis gunnellus | reverse complement strand
AGTCGACACCGGTTTTAACATGAGACAGCGGTTCATTGTCGGGACTGCAGTAAAGAGGGACACAACATGTCCCTCACCTACAACAGGATGGCCGCCGTGATCACACGACTAATTAGATACTAAGGTGATTTGCGTTTAAAGCCTCTGTTAACATGTTTCCCCTCAGCCTAACTGAGCTGAACCGGAGGGTTAAACAGAGCAGAGAGTGTTTGCATCCGTCGAGGTGTGAACACGGCCGTCTGTCATCATCCACCTCCACACTGTCTGGCTTAGCCGACAACGCACCTGCTCTGCGGAGGACGACGAGCTGAGAACAAAGCAGCTTACGTAAAGTCTTCAGTATAAAAAAAAAACCCCGACGACAACAGAGCGGCTCCAGCGCCGAGCTGCAAGACGATCCGAGGTCATGTGACTCAAACACCGTCGGCTCCACACACATTCATGTTCGTCCACGTGGTTTTTGTTCTCTTTGGTCTGAACTTAGCAGCATTTGTTTGGTGTTTTTATTTCGTCACAGTTAAAAGTCTGAATGGTCTTTCATGCTTTTAGCTTGTAGAAAGTCCTTTTTACAAACAGATGTTATTTTGTATGAAGTGTTAGTTTTAAATGCTGTACAATACTGAGAAGTCACACTTTAAACCTCTTCAGTCTAACACTGAGTAGACTGCAGAGGGCCTAAATAAAAATGGCTTCTCTAAATATTTAGAGCCCAGTTGCATCGTTGTGGTTCAATAATGATCGACGGTCTCTGACGGTTTTCTGGACTGAAAAACAAATTAAAAATCCAGGTTCCAACAGTATTCTCTGCTGTCACGCAACACTGTGGGGACATCGATCAAATGGAAGTTTGAATTATTAAATTGTTCTTTTGGGGCCAGAACTATCTGAAATGCAATCAATACATTTGTTTTCGTCTCTCTTGAAAAATGTATTAACGAAAGGAGGACAAAAATAAATATAACATCTGATTCATAACTTTTCAACCGTAGTGTGTAGTTACAGATAAAACATCTCTTTGTTAAATGAGCCTGTGGCGTGAGGAGGTGTGCAGACTCACCCTCTTCCTCAGGTTGTAGGTGAGCACCAGGTTCCTGGCGAAGTGGTTCGCGAAGGCGGAGTAAAACTCCAGAACTTTCTGCAGCGCGTCTCGTTTGATGATGTGGAGGTCGCAGTACGTCAACGCCCGCACGTTGGCGCAGGACTGCGCCAGCGTCATCTCCTTCCAGAACACGTCGCCGAACACGTCACCTTTACCTGCGGACACACAGACGGACGGACAGGTAGGTCGCGGATCGTCTCACCGCCGCAACATTTTAACAGCAGATCTGGGGAGTCAAATATCATCCACATGAACATCTGAAACGTCTCCTGGAGAGTCACCATCTCCTTCCACTGTACATCTGCCCCATTAATATGGTCCAACACACCAAAATGCAACTTAATGCAACCTTTCCAGAGGAACATGTATTTCATTTCACTTCTAGAAACCTCATTTGAATTAGAAACAGGTGAATTAAAGTGTGCAGAGAATTTCTGAAGTGTAATTTTTTGGCAGAAAACAACATTTAACATCTAATATTAAAAGTCAAAACAACTTGTTTTCTCTGGGAAACATGTGACAGTCTCTTCTCCAAGCACCTTTGAAGAAGGACCTGCTCTGTGTTTCTGTGAGATTAGTCCGTTTCTGCCGGGAAACATTTCACAGTTTGATCTTCCACAAACGCAAAGCTCCGTCTCCTCCGGCGAATAAACGGATCAATGACAACACATCAGAGGGTCACAATGATGAACGCTGACACTAATGACGCAGCAGAGCGCTGTGGCGACAACACACTCTCATCGGAGTGTTGAGGAGCTTCGATGCGGCTGCTTTAAGAAAACTAAATGTGAAAAGAGGAAGCGAAGCACATGGACTTTAAATGTGATGTGAAACTAGAGGCGTTTCTGAGAGACCTAAATATTTATCCAGAGAGGAACTGAAGGTGATTCAGTCTGCTGATAAAACCTCTCTTCTGGTAATTATCTGGAGGTAAAAGCAGATATTTAAAGGACTGAAATAAGTCAGTGAGAGGCCGTCAGTCTCACTTCCTCTCAGCATCTCAGTCTCAGCAGCTGGACCCGTGAGTCCCAGGCTGCATGTTGTAATAACGATCAGCCGAGAGGGAAAAACAGTTCACTCAGTTGTAATTCTGGCTTTCTGAGTGCTACAATGTCTCCCAAATATAACTCCAGCGTCTACAGATTACTGGCAGTGACATCTACATACAATCCAATGTTATATGTCGCTCATTGTTCCTTGTGTGTTTGTATCTGGTTTGAAATGTTAACCAACCACTACAAACAGGAAACACAATAACGTTAATTCTACTTACTCTCTATTTACTTGACTACAGAGGTCAGAGAGGATAAACATGTTGGAATTATGTGGAAATGATGCAAGGTTAGAATAACATGAGTTTTTCCTGGTCTGCTGATGTTAATGCAGGATCAGACTGTACTTTACTGCACAAAGAAATACAACGTTTTATCAGTGTATGTGTTAGGATTGCAGGTAACGATTATTTCATTATTGATTATTTTCTCGATTAATATCACTTTATAGTTTTTTTAATTTATAGTTTGTGTTGAGGCTGAAACTGGTGGAGGAAGCGCAAGGCCGCTGCTGTGTTTACTTCTTTCTGCGCAGGCGCATCATAAAGTAACTCGATCCGGTCCAAATTCAAAACAGTATTTAATTAAACAATGACGACTGTAAACTGATGATGACAATTATAATCTATAATACACTATCGATAGTATGCATCTCGAGAGCAGAGACCACGTGCAACTCCCCTCACAGGCCCGACCAAGTCGGATCCTGCAAAGCGAACTACCATGGCCCGGCGCACGTCCTCGCAAACAGTCCTTTTATGTCCTTTGATGGTCGGAAAGTGTCCGAAATCTGTCGTAAAACACAAAGGCCGTCTTCTGGGGTCAGTGATTGGCTTCCAATCGCTCTGACGCCTCCTTCATCGATCCACTGCTCATCTCAATGGCTGGACCCCTTGTGACATCACCTCTGACATCACCTCTGACCTGCCCTCTGTCCTGCGGCCGCATGGTGTTACCCAGGAGTGCTCTCTGTTTTATGGCCATCTGCCGTCTGCTTCCCTTCAGTTGTCTCCGGTTCTCCTCCTCCTTCCTTGGCCATTTGTCCAGCACCTCTGTGTCCCCTTTGATGTCTCTGCCTCATGGCTCAGAACCCCCATAACTATGTGACTGTACTTTGGTTCAACACTTCCAATGATTATGTTAAAAGACTCCTACAAGTAAACTTATTGCAAACATATTATATCTTCTATAAGTAAACATCCTGTAAACCTATATTACATTCCATAAGTAAATATATTGTGACTCTTAACATAATTTACATTCTCATCATTGTGACAATTTCATTCACCACTAGGGGTGCTATAAATTCTACTAAATAATGCTTTTAATTCTTAAATTCTCCACATTTGTAAGATTCAAATCCCTTCAACCAACACTTCTAAACCCAAAGATATTCAGTTTATTATCACATAAGACAAAGAAAAGCAGCAAATCGTCTCGTTGCAGCAGAGGAAGAAATCAGAGGATGTTTCGCATTTCTGTTCTGAAACGATTCGACTATCAAAATAATTTCAGAGACATTTTCTGTCGATCACCTCGCAGCTCTGAAATCTACACGACTACGACAGAAGGAAAAAAACATTTCCAAAAAGGTTTTATTTCCGTCTTTTATTCAGCCGTCAGAAAGCTACAAAGCAGAATATGTTCTTTTTCTGGGGTTAATATGCTAAATTACTAACAAGCCTGGTTTTCGGTAGCCAAGATTAGCATCCCAATCAATATCAATGGATGCACCTTGCTAACTAAGCTAGCTAGCCTGCTCTAGCGTAAGCTTGTCTCTTAGCATTTGTCATGCTAACAGTCCTTGGCCAGACTCGCACTCGAACCCTCTTGTCCAAATACGGTCACTTCTGGCTCCAAAAAAAACCAAGATGGCAAAGGACAAAATGCCAAACGTTGACTATGTCCATGTCTCATATACAGCCTGTGATTATTACCTGCGACAGTGTCACATAAGGTTAATGGATTTTTGCAAGCTGGCATGCTAATGTCAGCTCACCAAAATGTAAAACTCATGCTAATGTTAGCTTGTTAGCGCTGACAGGAATTCATTCATTTCTTTGAAGCAGAAATATGGATGAGAAGTCAAGAGGATCAGTAGATGATTAGGTTCCTTTCATCCGAGTTGTTGATATTGTAAACAGACCGACAATGAGACATCATCAGAGCCTCACAGATGTTTTATGCAAACAGAAAGCCGAGTCTCTGCCTGCACACTGCCAGCAGAATTTGTAGTATATGTATCAGGGAGTTAAAGAGCTCAACGGTTTTGTGAACACGCTGGGTGATTTGCAAAAGAACTCTCACAGCTGTTCGTTCAGCCGTGCTCCGCCTCAACTGCTTCCTCCATCATCTTTCAGTTTGTTTGTTTCCCTCCCTCCGTCAGTTCATGAAACCACGAACATGTTTTATGTTTTAAAAATAAAGAAAACACTTCATGCATAAAACTGATGCTTTGCTAATGAGAGCCCTGGAGCATGATTCCTCGGCACGCTGACAAAAAATAGCAAACATTTTTGGTCTTGATGCAGTGAGGGAGCAGTGGAGCGTCTTTGTGTGGCAGGTGACTCTGAAGGGTTCGCCATTTTTTTGTTTTCGGGGCTCAGGTGTTTCCTCCTGGAGTCAGGTGGTGTCAGCAGGCAGCAAAAAACACAGTTTAAATTCTGCATCTCACTTCCAGACTGAAAGACTGTTTATTTTAATCCAGCAGAGGGAGCTTTCATAACCCTCAGAGAAGTGTTGACGGACGAGTCTGACTGGCAGAAGTGGACTGTGTTTCTGACAGGAAGTCTCTTAGTAAAGACACCTTCACTGTCACCGTGGCTGACAATTAGCCTCCAAACCTTCTGTTTGATGTTTGAAGCTGTACTTCATTGTGTCCTGCATTTTGGATTTTACACATTTAAACATTTTTTACTACGTCACGAGGTTGGCCAGCAGGAATTTGGTTGTCACTGTTGAAAAATCTATATTGATTTTGTTCAATTTCTGATTAAATTGTTGAGTTTTTGTACAATATCATTTTTAATAATACATTTTTCTCATGTTTTTATTTCTTATTTTGTTGTTTCAGCTCATCAGTATATCTGCTCTGACTCAGCATCACTAAAGGAGAAATCGGAGGATACATACAGACAGCATCATAGACTGAGACCATGTTTATATAGAGTTCAGACGTTTTCTCGCGTTCATTGAGGAACCGAACTCACCTAAAATGGCCACCACCTCGTCGTCCTGGATGACCTCCAGTGACCCCGACACCACAAAGCAGAGGCTGTCTATGCTCTCTCCGGCGTGGAAGATGAGGTCGCCCGGCGCACTGTGGACGGTCTGGAACTCCATGGCGAGGGCTCGCAAGCAGCCATCGCTGGCCAGCCGAAACGCCGGGTGTTCCTTGAACACCTTCCTGTTGAGGTGGACGCAGATATCCGCTCGCATGTCCTTCGGACAAATCTGCAGCACCTGCAGACAAAGGGAGGTCACACTAAGGTCTAACCAAGGTAGTATGCGCTCTCCAAACACAGTGAGGCGGTGACATCACAGTGAATCACCTCTGTGGAGAAACCGAACAGGGTGGCGAAGTGTTACCTTGTCAGTGTCGATGCCTCTGGACATGGACCAGGTGGACACGATGTAGTCCATCACCCTCTCGCTGAGGCCTTTGGGGACCTGGTACAGTTTGAGGAAGTCTCTCACGCTGTTGAGCATCTCGTGGTAGCGGTTGGTGTTGGCGTACATCTGCTGGAAGATGGTGGTGACGTTACCGAAGATGGTTGCGTACAGCAGCGCTGGTAACAAGAAGCAAAGAACATTTCGTTTTTGTTTTATCTGTAAGACAGGACTATGAAGACACTTGAACATGTTTAGGTCTGTTTTGTATTTTCAGTAACCTGTGCTGACAGTATGCACTCTTTTGAAAAATGACTTCCTTATTTTGAACCCGTTAGTGCGTAACTGCTGCTATTTATAAAGTTCCACATCAAAACGAAAACGACTGTGGTTGTTTCACATTTTGTTCAGCAACATGTAAATGTCAAAGCTCCACATGTTATCTGAATATATTACCAGTGTTTGAAATTCCCCAACAATCAATCACATAATTTAAAACCAAGTAAATGACCAACCCTGTATTGTGAAAGTTACACTTGAACATAACTCAATTACCTTGAAGCCAGCACACGGCTGTGTGGAGTAAGTTTCACATCCACATTTATATTGAACATGTCACCAAAACATGAATGAAAACTTTGAGGAATGTATTCCATCAAATCATAAAATCCTTCTTAACAAACTCCAGTCTTCAGGATTTAGATTATGTTGCACTCGGGAGGTTCCAGGCTTCTGTTACAGGGGAAACGGTTGTGGCTGATGGTGCTGAGTCAAGCTTCCCTGTGAGCCAGACAAATCTGCGAGCTCATGTTTTATTCTCTCTGGCAGATGTGTTGGTCCCCTCTCCGCTTTGGACAGTGTTCCAGAGCGGATAAATCACAACAGTTTATCTAATGTGGAGCGTTTTTTGAGACGAAAACCCCCCAAAGAGGAGCGACAACCAAGATGGCTGCATCTGATGTCTCTTCTCTCATTTAAATATTTTAAAACCCAATCCAACAGCTATTTAACCTTGAGATATCCTATACAAAGTAATCTTGGCAGAACTGTACTTTCAGGTACAATCCACAATTTAAATGGAATGACCTGACTATTTTACACTGTTACGGGTGTAAACAACAACAATTCCTCCACTCGTGCAGCATTTAAGGGCTTCTGACGGTTGAATAGCTGTGACCGATGCAGCATTCAAGTTGAAATGCCGCCAAAGTTTTGATGGTTTCTAAGATTTGTATTGCCTGTCTTTGATTCTTCCTCCAGCATCAGCTCGTGGTGGTTACTGTCTGTGCAGCAGTCCACTGATAAAATAAATAGTTCTGTGGATAAAAACAAATGTTATTGTTACTTGAATCACTTCAGCCCTGAAATACTCGTCTCAGTCTGAGAGGCGACATGATCGGTCAGGTGTGTCTCTGTTAACTGTTCGTGTTCCAGCTCATCAATACAAACTGCTGCAGTCCGTCCCTGACTCAGCTACCCCTCCCTCACAGCCTGTCAGCAACCCGGGGTCACCGGATCGATGCCGGCGCCGTCCACCAGCAGCAGAAACCTGCCGTCATCCACTGTCAACACCCCCCCCGCCGACAACACGCAGCTCCGACTGAAAGTGTCCGAATCACAACGCAGGACTCACTGTGACCTTCTTATAAGGTCCCTGTGCAGTCTCAACACAGCGGTGGCGCCGAGCTAACGCTGACACCGCAACAGCAGGTCCAGAACCAGAGCCAGGTCCGAAGGTTCCCCACTGAGAGCCGAGGTGTTTGTGTTATTTTCATTTTACTGGGCAAAAGATAGGAACACAAATAATAATCCAATAAAGATCTCCTCACACCTAAACACTTTTAGAACTCGGTAATCTCTATTTACTGACGTGTATCAGGTACAAGGAAACAGCACACACACTAATGATGATAGTTAAACAACAAACAAACAAACCAAATAATATAAAATAAACAAACCAACCAAATACAATATGCAATGTTTTTCTTGAACTGGCCTTAATGAACACCAATAATTTAGCCTCCATTGCTTATTATACAAGTTGTCCATCATGTTCGTTATTATCTTCATCAAAAATGTGTCATTGAACAGCTGGTCAGTTCCATCATCTTGTCAACTTTTCTTTGATCAGATAGTTCCTGATTTAAATGTTGCAGCTTTAATTTAGACAACGGTCTTGATCTGCTGTTTGTGTTTAAACACATTATTCTGTTCCCAGAGAAATTTTGTAAACTTTGTAAGCTTTTGCTTTTGGTTGGACTCAGTGAAAAGCGTTGGAAACGTTTGGCACGAGTCCTCCTTTACCCCAAATCTCGAGCGGCGAGTTCAAATTTAGGACAAGCCACAGAGCCACAACAGCCTCATCTATGGGTAAATTCAGCAGGTTGAACTGAACCAGAATCTTCCTTTAATACAAAGTAAAGAAAATATGAAATCTAACAAGAAGGATCTCAGCAGATAAAGCATCATATAGAAACAAATAAGCACTTTAAATTAGATTTACTGCAGGAGATAATCATTCATTATCATATCAATAATAATAAATCTCCTGGTTTGGTCTGGTCTCTCTGAAAGCAGATGGAGGATGCTCGGGGAAATAAAATGGACCGGCTATTTCTGTCCTTCCTCTCAGATCCCATCCTGATGTCACGGTGAGCATTACAGCGCTCACACTTGCTATGCTAATGACCCCAAACTCTCATCCTGGATCCAGGATGCTGGCTGTCATAGCAACTGTTTCCCATCAGCCTCCAGCGGCACTTTTTGTGGGCCAGGAAGCTGACAAGAGGGGGGGGGGGGGGGGGGGGGTTAATCCATACTCAGCTTCCTTCAGTGTTCCTCATGAATCTAAATAGGAAACAAAAAGGTTTACCCAGACTGCAGCGCTCCCTCAATACAGCCTCAGAGCAGTGCCTCTCTACATGAGCCCCAGAGGGACAAACTGTCAGAGCTCAACACTCACACACAGGAAGTCAAACTGGGTCAGAGGTTTACTTTCGCTGGACACTCTGCGACCTCCTCATTTCATTTAAATAATGTTATTCATGAATCATACATCCTGTGTCATTTACAAATGAATGTACCGTAACCTCTATTGCAGGTTTATAAAAGTGTCCGTCTGTTCTGTTTGAAGTGAGAGACGAGTGACGCTGGTTGGAGGTGATGATTGACGATGAAGGCGGAGAGGTCAACGAGAGGAAGACTAACGATGTGACACGAGGCGACGGCAGCTTCCTATGAAGGAGACAAATTGTCAACATTAAAAGCTCTTCGTCCTCCAACTCAGTGAGGGGAAGCTTTTACCTCCAAGTGTTCTGGGAAACCTCCAAAAACTGTCTGTCTGCCCATCACTACTGCCTGTCTGCCTCTACTGTTAGAAGCTGTCTGTGTATCTTTGTACAGTCCACCCTGCTGTTCACATGTTTTGGAAAAAAAACAAGAAACTTAAATGTAGTAGAAGAGCAGGGCAATGTCACGCAAAAGCTACACGATTAAAGGCAATAAAAGACCTAAAACATATTCTCTAGTAGTAGACTAGTTTTTGCAAACACAAATAAAAGTAATAAATGACAAAGATTCTCTGGTACCGGCTTCTCAAATGAGGGGATTAGCATCTGTTATATCAGATTAGATTAAATGTATTATTCCTCAGAGGGAAAACTAGTTTGATCTTCAACAGAAGAAGTTAGACTTAGAACAGAGAACGTGAAAGACATTCTACCTCAAACTGACAACATTTTTTAAGTAAAAATAACTTTGGGTTTTGGATTAGCAAGTTATTTAGAGATGTCACAATGGACTCCAAGAAGATGAAACAGGTATTGTCACTATTTTTGACTAAACGAGTCATCTATTAATTGAAAACAATAATCAGCGGACTCACTGGCAATGAAATAACTGTTGCAGCCCGAACAAGTAACTGTCCGTCTTCCATTACGGCGTGACATCACAGGTGTGATTGGTTGATAATATTCTCTCCTCACTAAACAAAGAACAGGCCCATCCCATCTCACCGACCTGCTCCACCACCACACCTCCACTCCTCTGATGCCAACCTCCTGTCTCCAGCACTCAGGACCAAGCACCAGACCTGTGGTGACGGGGCATCTCCATCGCTGCCCCTTCTCTCTTCCCAAACACATCCGAGAGACTGCTGAGAATCCGTCCACTTTCAAAACCCAAATCGAAATTCACCCTTTTTAGAAATGCCTTTAATCTGTGATTAGTGTTGTGTTTTATATATGATGTTGTTTATTTGTTGTCTATATTTTATTGTTATGGAAAGTGTTCATGAAAAGCACTTTATAAATGCAATGCATTTTAATATTTTATTTTATTATTTTATTATTTTATTATTTTATTATTTTATTATTTTATTATTTTATTATTTTACAATTTAACAATTTTACAATTTTACAATTTTATTTATTGTTATTATTTTTGTAATTATTAAGTACCATGACTACCATTGACAACCAGTTTAACAACTGACAAATGTAACGGAGAAGAACGCAAAACAAAACAAAGGTTTGTTTCTTGAGGGTAGCGCTACAGGAAAAATCATTGGGTCATCAAAATGTAAAGAGTTCATCCTTGGGAGAGCGGGAATTTGATCAGGACATCTCAAGTTATTGATTCGATGTTCATCCTCTTGGGATCCTGAATATCGTCAGAAAATATAGTATAACTCTGACCAGCAGTTTCTGAGGGATTTCTTCATGTTTCTTGTGACGGCGGCACTAAAGTGGTGAGAGTGGCCAAAACCATCAGGGTCCATCCTCTGAGGACTAAGATCCGAGTCAAGTTTCGTGGCCGGTAGCTGCTGAAGAAATCTCGTTTTGGTCCAAAGTGGTGGACAGACGGAACAATGTTACCGACCACACAGCTGGCAGGACAGAGAGGAAGTACGCAGGCCTTCTAAGAATGTAGGAGATTAAAGTCTTTGTTCATTTTGTTTCTAGACAGTATTTTGGGGGTTTCCAATTAATTCCAATCAGGTGTATAAGGAGCCTCATACCTCTCAGTAAACGGAGTGATCCGAATTAATTTCTTCTCTACTGCGGCGGGTAAAGCTGTTGACAGCTGAAGTTACCACACGGCTCAGACACACGTTCACGTCTGATAATACAGTGCAGAGCTGATCAGTCACCTCCAGCTCTCAGGCCGAATCAGGCGTCGTGCTGAGCAGCTGAGGATGTGTGCAGACAGCAGGGAGGACTTGAGTCCAGCTGATCCGACAGTCCAGTTAATATTTCAGTGTGGAACTCCACCGCGGCAGAGCGCACCGTGTCAGCCCCCATCACATCTCCGAGGAAACAACTGCTGCCGCTGAGGCCGTCCGTCTGCTAGGACACCAGACAGGCCTCTCTGAATCTGCAAGCCGCTGGCGAGCATCAGGTCGCCTGCCCACCACGGCAGATGTTTTTTTAAAACAAGTCAAAGTGGTCAGGGATTAAGGTTACATGTCATGTTTCTATTGTCTGGTGCCACCGACTCTGTGCTACAATTCTAAAGCGTTCAGCATTGATTTCAAAAGAGGCAGGCCAAACAGAGATTCAATAAAAACCAAACAGGGTTCAGATAACAGATAGTGGAAACATTGCTCTTTAAAAACAGCAACAACGAATCAATCCGAGTCATGAATGTGTTCTGATGCTTTTTAGAGGTATGCTATGTAGTGTTGTCGGTTGCACTTTGTAAACACAGACAGAGCAGCAGTGGTTGTGTGAAGAGAGGGAGCGGCATCAGCGAGAATAAATCAATGAATCAGAGAAATAAAATGTTATTTTCGGAGTGTTACACTGCGTTGTTCACTCCAAAGCACAATCAAACACACCCACAGCTCCAACCACAGCCCCGTGCGTCGGCTCGGGTCAAATTGACGAGCCGATAGCGACTCACAGCAGTGTGTCCAGAAACGCCTCGAACGCAGCAAAATAAGAAGAGAGGAGAAGACGCAGGCAGAGGGGAGGGTCTCTGCAGATACAGGCAGAAATAAACGCCGGAGCTGGAAGACCCAATCAGAGAGAGTCATGTGTAAGGCAAGGGTGACGTGTCAGCGTGACTTCGGGTATGGAAATTGGAAAATTCCGATCAGTGTGACGAGGAAAAAGCAACCTGTATTTAGTATTTTCAGTTTCATAAGAGATGCTTTTCAGTTTTACAGTCTATTGTGACATGTTGCCTCAGCGTTCGTTCAGTGTAATACAGAAGTGTTTGAAATGTTCCTTATTCTGAAAATGAAAATAGTTTATGTTATGTATGTTACTTCAGCACAGCAGATGATTTGTCCGTCTTTGACACTTACATTAATGTCCGTCTGTTACTGTCCTTCTATTCCTGCTGTACCGAACCGTGACTGCGGTGTACCGTTACACCCCTCGCTTATACACCGATGATTCTAAATATCTACATAAAACACTTTCCTCAACATTTAAACGGCAGTTAAAATGAAAACAAAAGAGTGATCTGATCTGCAGAGTCAGTGTGAGTTTTATCCGAGTCTGTAAATCTGAGTCTTTGTGTGTCGGACGACTGAGTCCACCATCAATAAATTATTGACAGACCGGTCTGATTCTTACGTTTCCTCTCCTCCGTCTGTGTACAGAGGGATTGTGGGAAGTGACGTTGAATTTGCCGCGGAGAGAGGGATGGAGGACACGGCCCCCGACGTCTGGAGGTTGAACAAGGTCCTTCATGTAAACTCACACACTTGTTTATGTCTGTGTGCTTTAAAGGTTGGAGCTATGAGAATGATGATTCCTGTGTGTTAACACCAACATAAATAACACATTGTGAGGAAGTTGGTAAAAACAACTCATGTATTATTTACACGCAGACGGATCACAGCACAGATTACTAAATCCCTGGATAGAGTGAGTCACTCTGATTCCTGGTCCCTGTCTGACTCTACAGAAGGTGTTTAAAGGCTGAAATTATTGATCCGATATGAACTACAAATACCGCCTCGCAGCGGAACGCCTCCGCCAGCCAGTCAAGTTGCAGTTTACATCCACGTCTGTCAAAAAATGTCATCACTTCATCATTTGAATCTGTCATATTTAGCACATCAATTCTTGAGTTATGGTCCAAGATTGCATTATCGTCACAGTGACCTTTTATCTTTGACGCCAAATTTTGAATCTGCTCATCATTTAGAAAAGTGCACGTTTGTGCCAAGTTTGAAGAAATTCCCTCAAGACCTTCGTGAGATATCGTGTGGACGGACGGACAACTCTGAAAACATAATGCTTCCGGTCACTGCTCATTAAAACTTTTAACTGTAGCTCCTGAAACTGACGTGACGCGGTCCACCGGAGAGAAGACGTCTCACTCTGTTGGATTTGTTGGAACCACAGACACACTCGCGGTTGTACAGCGGTGATACAGAGTGGAGCCTCTTCCCTCATTCACAGTCTTTGAAGCACACAGACACCGGCTCGCAGAGAGCACTTTAACCGGACAACAGCCAAGTTTAATTTTGGCCTGTTATCAAGTTACTCTCACGATCAGCGACAGCTGATATGAGCTGCTGCCGGTGACGTTTTTTTTCCGGTTGAAATGGAGAAGCTGCTTCCGGAACGTTTCTACACGGATCTCTGCTGATGATGAGACAGAGCGAGTCGGAGGTGAATCTGTAACATGTCCACATTCACGTCCACCAGCGGTGCGATATATATAATAAGTTAAGTTTATTTAAGGACTGCTTTAGACAGCTCTAGTTACTTTACGAACTTTGATTTTTGCACACAAAACACATGAAAGCACAGCTGAAACAATTAACCAATTAGTTGATGGACAGAAAAGTAAAGTCATATGGTTTGAGTCATGTCATGGTTCCAGCTTAACAAATGTGAAAATGTGCTGCTATTTCTTTTAATAATGTTAATAACTGTAATGTAGTAGTAATAATGTTGAAGTTTGGAATCAGACTAAACAAACATTGAGAAGGCGTCACTTTTGGACTAATTGTGTCGTAATTTCTCACTATTTTTTTAACTATTTTTTACAAACAATAAATCGATTAATGGAGAAAATAATCAGCAGATGAATCCATAATGAAGATAATCATTAGGTATTAGTTCAAAATGAGCTCACAACTACAACAGTACAATCCTGCTTTTACATTAATGCAAGAGTGAAAATAAACAAATTATATAACATATATAAGTATAACAGTCACAGGGGACATGTTTCTACTTTGAGTAGTTAATACCTTACTGTTACTTAAATCAAGGGTCTGAATACTTCCATCACTGCTATTCACACACTCAGCGTGTGAGCAAAATGCTGCAGTGAAGCCTGCAGCGCGGCAACACCAGCAGGACGAGGTGACAAAACACAGAAGCCTTCAATAAAGAACGGATCTCTGAGCCATGAACTTATGGCTGGATCGGCCATCAGACGTCTGTGTAGCGTCAGAGCCGACAACACAACTACACCGTAGAGCTACATCTGCCACGACAACACCACATCATGTTGTTTTTCTGATGATGGAAGAGACTGTTTAGAGTGACGACAAGACAAACCTCTTCATGGCTCTAAAAGGAGTTGGTGGAGACCCAAATCAGAGCTAAAAGAGAGCGAATAATGGGCTTAAATTCATCAGGTGGACACAATCACAAACTCCTCATGTCTCTCTCTCAGACTGGGGACAAAGAGGAAAAACAAAAGTGACGGAGGAGATAGGGAGGAGGCGACACTCGGTGATGCCATCATCAATCACCTCCGTTAGGTCCAGATCATTAAGTCCCAGAAACTAGGCAGCTGGTTACTTACATGTTAGCTACAAGCACTTAATAAGGTGCCAATAAGTCAGATGTTTACAGACTGGTACTCTGCCCTCAACCTACAATAAATAAATAAATAAATAAAGAGATAATTGCGGCTTTAAGTTCCTTCTTATTAACATGATTATTGTCATCTGATTGGTGCTGAATTCCTCAGCTAATTTAGTTTGTCTCTTTTTGGCATTTATTCGTTTTGCATTTTGATTAATTTCCCTAAATCATGTTTCATTTATTACTTCAGGGGAGGTCCGCTTGACCCCTCCCGACATCTGCTTTACTTCTCTTATCTGTTTTTGTGCTGTTGTACAGGCTCTGTGCAAATAAAACTAAAACTATTTATTTCGCACATGATTGCAATTTAATTTGAGCGACTGATTATTATATAATATATAATAATTATAGCGACTACATCCATAGCTATGAAAGGAAACGACTCACATCCGATCATCATCATGGCCACAGCGAAGATCTTCTCTCCGTCCGTGTTGGGCGCGATGTTGCCGAAGCCGATGCTAGTCAGACTGGTCATGGTGAAGTACAGCGAGGTGATGTAGACCGAGTCCTTGCTGGGCCCCCCCTCCCAGCGGCCCAAGCCCGAGGTGTTGAACCTGTACGGCGTCCCCACCGTCTCTCCCAGCAGGAACAGCCAGCTGTCCATCCTCACGCTGTTGGTGTCCTCGTCGATCACCTCGTAGTCTCCGATGCTGAACCAGATGCAGGCCAGCCAATGGGCCGCCAGGCCGAACACACACACCAGCAAAACCAGCACGGCGGCACCGTACTCGATGTAGTGGTCCAGCTTCCTGGCGACCCGACCCAAACGCAGCAGGCGGACTACTTTAAGGGAGCTGAAGAGACTGCTGATCCCCTGGAGAGGAAGAGGAGGGAAGACATGAAGAAATGAGGAGAAGATGAAATAGATCATGAAGAAAACAAAGGAGGAAAAAGAACAAAGGGGAAAGTCTCATTTATTATTTTAAAATTTAGATTTTCAAGCCAAGAGCGCCAAGTTACACCAGCAGGATGTTCTTCCTGTCAGAGTGGAAAAGTTCCTGAAACATTCGGACCATCGCGGGAAACTAAAAGGTCCTTTCACAGCTGAGTGGTTCGGTTCGGTTCAATCAAACTCTGCTGCTTTCGCCCGCTTGGTTTGGTTTGTTTGGTCGTTTGTGAACTGGATCAAACTACCGGACTGAGACCGGCTGAAAAGGAGGATCAGAGTGAACCGATGTTGTTTGTTTGTGGTGTGAAAACAAAGCGGACCAACCACAGGTTGTCACAATCCGTTATTTCTCCGTGAGCTCTTTGTGAGAACGCAAATAAACACACCAGGTTTTGGTGGGATGAGCTCCAAATGCTGTATGGCCTGAGGATGCACGATTACATCACCACAACTGTCCAATCAATGCTCTTTGTTTGTTTGACCAGAAATAAAAAGGCAATAATCGATGTTTTTATGTTATGAAACTGAACTCAAGTACATAAACATTTTTAAATGTGATTCCAAACTGCGTCACAGATCTCTTTGTTGATTGGAAGCTGTTTTTATGTTTGAGTGGAAACATTTATTGATGCTTTTATTTTGTAAATGCTTTTAGTGATTGTAAATGCTTCACTGGAACACACCGAACATCTGCATGTTGGATTACAGACACACTCGCGTTCTATCTTCCTCATTGTTTTTTTCATGTAACGCATCTTCAAGACCTTCAACTCTTTGCGTTATTTATTGGTAAATATCTATTAAATGGTAAATGGACTTTTATACAGCACGTTTCTACTCTTCTGCCCACTCAAAGCGCTTCACACTACACGTCAACATTCACACACAAGTCATCACTGATGCAGCAGAAGCAATCATCTTGTCCAAAAGCCCGTCGACGTGCGGACTGGAGGAGCTGCGGATCGAACCTTCGATCATCCGACTGGATTAAGACCCGCTCTACCTCTGAGCCACAGGCGGCCCAATTCAACTACCCCGTCGACTCATCTGCAATCACTGCTTTATTTGGAGTCGCCCTCTCACCTGTCGCATCAAATCATACGAAAGACTTCGAAGCTTTCTTATCTCCTTTCGCTAGACGCTTAAATCTTGTCAGGGGGTCAAAAGTCTTCCTCTAGTTGCTCTCTCACTTAGCGACAAGTTTGGCACCTTCGCCCCAGTGAATGATATTTTTCAGCCGTTGTTAGCGCGAACACAAATAACTCTAGCTCCAAGCTCTACAGCTGAGCTGCACAGCTGCCGTCTTCCTCTAGTCTACAGTTTAACCCTGGAATCAGATTTTGACTTGGTGATTGGTGCATAACAATAAACACAGTAGAATAAAGAGTAAGAATAAAAAATGTCTGTTATTAAAGTGTTAAGTGTCTATTTAAAGTGTGCAGTAGTGGATCTATATTGGGGAGGGGGGGGGGGGGGACTTTAGTGGCAGGTTAACAGCTTCATCTGAAAGCTGGGAACTTGAAGATCAATTTGAGATTGAGCTCAGCAGTGTGTGTCATACATCTGTAATAAACATTGTGTTTGGGTTAGGCTGCCTCTACAAATTCTTTAAAGTTTAGAGTGTATGAGGGCTCAGAACATAATGATGGTTGTATAGGATGCCATTCACACGCTCACACTCATTTTTACAGCAATTTTACACAGATTTGGTGCACAGATTAAAATTGATATTTTTTTAAATGCCCAGAATCCTGCACATTTTATGGTGATTGGATGGCGAGCACTTCTGTTCTGGAAACTGCTCAGAAAATACTTTGTTGTCAATATTCCTTGGAAAGCCATACATCCTCTGAAAGCCTGAGATCTATAGTTTGAGGTTGTAAAGGTTCATGAGGCTGTGATTATCCTAGATTCAGATAAAAAAACAGCAAAAGAGGCTCCTGAGTATCCAAATGTTCATTCAGACATCTTGAGGTGAGAGTTAAAGGCACCACTGTGAATTTTGGCGTGACTGGTTGGTACCAATGAATGCCTAATTTCATCTAAACTGAGCCCGCTACAGCCGCTAAAAGACAGTTATGAGAGGACACTGGAGCATTAATTCAGAACTGCAATCAGATCCGAGTACCTCCGCCACTGCAGAGGTCATGGTATAAAGTCAAATATACGACTGATATCCTGTAATCTCACTGGTCATTGGTTGTGTTCATGACGTGCTCTTAAACCCTCCTCCTCTCTCCATCAGTGCTTTTAAAAAGTCCGGACGGATAAAGTCTGGTATGAAAGATTCATAAACATGTATGAAACATGAAGCAGCTCTGCCGCCATCGGAGACGCGTCCTCTCATCAGACCACTCAGCCGCCTCTCATCAACAACACTGTTTCCTCGCCGGGGAAACACCCACAATGCACCGCTCCTCCATTAGGAGCCTTTCCCGCTGGCGCTTAGAGATGCTAATTGTCGACGCCGTGACCGAAGGCAGGATGAATTGGTTGATTTCACCTCGATGGGCTGAAGCGAGGGGTTAAACCCTCCCCCGACACTTCATCTCCTTTCACTCAACAACTTTGTTTTTCTCTCCTCTATGGAAGCTCACACGGGACAGGATTCAATTAGCTCTACTCCCCATGATCACGACATCATTATCTGATGACATAACAAGCTTTGTCTTCCTGCTGTCACAAAGATGAGAATGGTTGGCTTTTATGTTGATCAAGACTTATTTATCACAAGACAATAAATTAGGTTTTATGAGCTCGTAATTATTTTGTCACACAGTTAGCTCAACATCAAATTAGCTTCTGATCTGAACACACAAACTGTACCGATCAGGGCTTTAACAGGTTATTGATCACAGTTTTGTGTTATCTATTCGTCTCCTGTCAGAGAGTTAAACACACAGACCATAACGTATCATGTCCCGTCAGATCTGTACAGTCTAACGATCAAATCAAATGGAAATGATTCCTCTCATTTCCCTCACTTCTTTAGCTCTGCTCTCCTTTCTTGCAGGATTTATTTGTTTAATAAGGAAACACATTCAACCTCTTTGTGAGACACTCAGTGTGTTTTGTTGAGTAACAGTGGACGTAAGCAGCCACTCAACAGGGAGCTTTAAGTCATTATTTAAGCAACAAGAGAAACATTTGTGCTCTCAGCTTTCTTCTCTTTGCCTTCTATTACAGCAAACTGAACTCTACTGCCGGTAAATGAGACATCTGAAGACGCCAACGGTTTAGTTCAGTAATCCACAGACTGTGTTCTCACCTACTCACAGCAGTGGGACGATCAAAGCTAAATAAACAATTGTTCCAAACGGTGTTCTTTATTGTTCACTAGCAGCAAAACAAGGAGCCTTTTATTTAAGACACAAACTGTCTCACACGACCCTCCCGGCCCAAAATGAACGGATTAAGAAGCTGCTGATCGTTCAGTGAGAATTTGGTCGGATGAGAGCATATCGACCAACCAGCCGAGCAAAAGGTGTGAGTCCTGCCACCATCTACTCTGAACACAACACCAGCGACGTGTTTCAGGCTGTAGACACACGACTGATTTAAATGATATTCTTGTTTTGCTTCGCTGGTTGTTTTGCATTTGTGACTCGTCAGCGGTTCAGCGGTGCTGAGTCGTGACCTTTTTCTCTCCGCACCTATAGGAGTCATTACATTCCGGGAAGTCATGGGATGAACGTAAAACGGTTCACTCCATCATCTCGATTAGACTCCTGCAGTCACGCTGCATCCTCTTTAATTTCATGCCTCAGCTGGACAGACTGTGGCTGCAGCACAGTTCACTCGAGGATCTGTGTTCTGTGTTGATCCTGATGATACTCATTATGCAGCTTTCAAATTCATTTCAGTGTGGAAATCTGACAAACCGTAGAGACTTGAAACTCACTCTCAGGGCCACGCGCATGCATAGCTGATATTAAAGATGCATGTTGCTGTTAATAAATCAAAGCTGAAGTGTTTTAGTCCGTCTCTGAAGACTTCCTGATTAATGGAGACGTAAATCTTTAAAAACACAAGTATGTAGTTTCATGTTTAAAAAAAAGTTCAGTCATTTCCTTAAACAGCGGGTCACTTAGCTTTCATCAAACAAACAGGAGGAAATAGTGCATTTGTTGGGGACTATTTTCAGTGGCGGATTCATCCACATTTGGTGCTCTAGTGAGTGTTTGTGGCAGCAGGACAATGTGTGTGTGTGTTTGTGTGAGTGTGTGTGTGTGTGTGTGTGTGTGAGATTGAGTAAAAATAAACTACAGTGTGTGTGTTCATGGTGATGAAGGAACATGTCACTCAGTGACAAAGTGAGGCTCATTGATATAGTTTTTGGGCAACAATCGTGCTCTATGGCACAGAGGAAGAAGAGATGTCAGGCTTTGTGTCTGCATCATCACCGGACTTTAAACAACCTCAACCAAAAAGATCTTTCCCAAATATATTGTCACACAAAGCTCAACGATTTCTGATGACAAGAATACGTTTTTTAATTCTTGTGAAAAGTAATCAAATCAAAGGAAATGATAATCTGTGGACCTCATAGGATTTGAAAGTGAATTCGATGTCCATGAATATGTTGATTTGGATAATTTATTCTGGTGAAAAATACCAACTGTTGAAAGTTACAATTGTATAATATTAAATTATATAACTTCATACATTTGGATTTATGTTGACCTGACTAAAGTACATTATTGATTTTTGCAGCCTGAATGGGCAGAGGACACTGATGCCGCGCATCAGCTCTCCAGAGAAAACAGCAGCTACATCTTCTGTCTGTGTCACACGTCCGCTGTGAGCTACAAGTGTCCCGGTCTCACATGCATCTAGTCTTTGTGCTTTACACTGAGGACTTTTGCACTAAACCGTAAAGGTCTTATAATTAAAAAAACTGATCATCTTCATGTATTTTTGCATAACTATGCACCAAATCACCAAAGACGGATTCCTTGTATGTGCGAACCTATTTTGCGATTTAACTATTTCTGATTGTGATACTCAGTAACACGGTCGGACTGTACTGCAGTTTAACCGTCGTTTATGGAGGCTGTTATTTGGCATCTAAGAGATGAATGAAAGTCCACCGACCTCGTCGACGTTTTCGAAGGCGTTGATGACATCATAAGGCAGGCAGGACAGCAGGTCGATGACAAACCAGGTCTTGACGTAGTTCATGCGGATGAGTTTCGGGTCGGAGATCACCTCCCCGGCCGGACCGACGAAGGTGGTGTGGAAGTTGAGGACGATGTCGACGAGGAAGATGACGTCCACGATGCTGTCCACCACCAGCCACGTGACGTTGTTCTGCTTGGTCTTGAAGGAGACGTTGTAGGGCACCATGATGGCGGTGTAGAAGGTGAGGATGAGGATGACCCAGTCCCACGTGGTCTTGAAGAGGCAGTAGTGCAGGATGATGTGCGGCGGCGTCTTCGGGGTTTCCTGTTTGTACTGAGGCAAGATGTCTGAACCCAGCTGGAGAACCTGAGACCAAACATAGTAAACAGAGCATCAGGCCGTGGTTTGGTCAGTTTTCATAACTTCACGATGAGACCAAATCCTCATGAAGAATGAAGATTAAGTTACATTTTAACCAAAAGTCCCCTCAGTATGAGACTGATTGTTTATATCAAAACTGTAAACTTTTTGGTTTTCCTTCAACTTTTGACGTGTTTATTTTCAAGAATATATATTTACATTTTTTCTCCGTTAAATTTTTCCTTTGTTTCTATTTCTACCATCAGGTAATGACAATGAAAAAAAATGATACAGATCGAGAAAAATAAACAAATTAAAGCATTATAATTATACAGAAGCACAGCAACACTGAAAACAAGCTGTTTTTTAGTTCAGCAGAGTAAAATGTACATCTTGTTAAGGTTGGAAATATAATAATATCATATTGATATCATGATAAGAGACTAGATATCGACTTAGATCTGGCATATCAAAATATAAATGTTCTTTTTAAGTTGCATTCCAGTAAAGTGATGTCATTTTCTAAACTTAACCAGACTATTCTCGCTGTTCTATAACATGTCCTTTACCCACTTAGTCATTATATTTGTACTAATGATTATTTATCAAAAATCTCATTTTGTGAAAGCACCATTAGTCGACCCTACAATGTTGTTGCAATATCAAATATCAAGGTATTTGGTATGAAATAAGTAAATTAACGTGAGAATACAATGTCTTAATTTACTAATGTCGGTACAAACAGCATCACCCCAGTGAACCGCCCCGATAATAGCCGTCTTCATTCGTGTCAACAGAATTGATCGTTGTGCAGTTAATGAAACGTTTAGTCACAGTTAATTACAGCTGAAGAATTTATCAGCCTGTAAGCAGTAAAACACACCTAACACATTTCATTTCTCATCCTCTGAACCAAAGAGCCGTGAGGATATTTACTCCTACGCAGCTTGTTGGGCTAAATGGCAGCAGATTATTACAAAGCAACACGGGACCAACGCACGCCCACAGAGCTGAACTACAAGAATTAAAAAGCACAAAAAGAGTGTTAACTTTAAGCTTAAAATACAGAGGACAGTGTTCCTTCATCAGCTGCTGTGAATGTGATCCGTCTCCTAAAATAATCTAAATCACTGCATCTGATTTCATTTCCAAAATTACGCCTAATACTTCATACTTTGGCTCTTTTTTATTTATTTATTAACTCTATACGTAGAATCTTCTTGTTGTCGCAGTGCAACAGACAAAATGTCAGACACACAAATAATTCCACAAAAACATAGATTACACAGTAAACTGTGTGCAAACATCACTTAGTGTGCAGTGTGTTTAATGTTCTTCCTCATCTCACCCACTCCTCCCCCTCAGATACACCGACGAGGGTGATGGAGGTGTGAATGGCGGTGAATGGAGTCCATAAAATCGTCAAACCGCAGTGATTCTCCAGAGCTTTCAAACTATTTGATGAAACATCTCTCGAGATGAGAACCTGCTGCATATTCTGTGTTATTACAGGATGTGAAGATTCTCTAGCTGTCATTTCTCTGCATCTTCAGTTCCTCCCCGTTTGTGCTCTCCCTCTGCCAACCCTCAGCGTCCTCTCCCTCTGCCAACCCTCAGCGTCCTCTCCCTCTGCCCACCCTCAGCATCCTCTCCCTCTGCCCACCCTCGGCGTCCTCTCCCTCTGCCCGCCCTCGGCGTTTATTTTATTTTTATTTTTTTGTCCTAGTCACTTGATCGTATACTGTGCAGCCTGGAGACGGAAGCAGCAGGGGGCCGTGACAGCAGTTGGGTTAGTGAAGACGGTGACTGCCGCTCCACAGGTGCCTGATGAATGTTTTTAAACCGTTCATCTTGAAAGGATTTGTGTCGCTCACAGGAGAGGCAGAGGACCAGTGACGGTGCTACGCAACACTGGTGGCTCGCAGTCCTTCATCCTTGCTGGCGCTCTGCCCTTTAGTGCCAGGTCTGCCTGTGACGTGAATACTGTGGTGAGAGGTATTGAAATGTGTTTTTCGTTCCCGCACCTCTCCACCTGCGGCTGCTCTCTCTGATCACAGTTGACCTGCAGAGCCTTCATCTGGCGTTTAAAGCGTTTCCACTGGAGTCTCTCCACACGACTCTTTCTTCTGCTGCTGGAGCCACTCCGCCGTCTCCTCAAGGTTCACGTCCCTCAGTCTCCTCCCACTCTGGTCTCTACAGGCCTCTCTGTTGGTCTGCTCTAGCCGAGCTTCCAGACCTCTCAGCATGGAGCCTCCTCTTTATAGCCCTCTGAACCCCGAGGACTTTCTGCTCCTGTCACATTTGACTCACTCTGGCCTTGTTTTTCACAAAAATATAATAATATAAAATATAATAACTATCAAATAAAATATATGTGTGTGTATGTATGTAAATGTAGTCAGCTGGAAATATTGAATACTTTTTTTTAATCTATAATTTCACTTAAAACTGTTATGTTCCTTCTTGCCCTCACCGCTCTGCTCCGTGTCAAGACAGCTAGCAGTGATTTGTCACATGTCGGTCTCAGCCAAGTCAATCACGTCAATCAAGGAGCGCAGAATTTAATTTAATGTTTTTTGCAGGTTGTGGTCAGTGGAAAAATTTTAAATAAGACAACTAGAATAAAATATTATAATATTTAATATAATATTATTATGATATTGATTAATTTGCTTTTCCTGACAGAGCCATTAGTCAGACATGATATGTTCAAGGACCGTCAGAGAGTTGAAAATCCGCCAATAATGTGTATTTATACAGCTTGTGGCTATGATCAATGGTGTAATTTTGTCAATAAAAAAAAGAAAACCGAGAACATGCTTTTTTCGTGCTTTTAAAAACATTTCTGAAACTGGAAATTAAAAAGTTGTCTTGGTCTGAAAGTAGGCCGTCAGTAAATAACAGGAACTGCTTCCATCTATCCGCCCATCTGAACACGCTACTAATAACAGGATGTCAGCGGTACTTTGTTTCAGATCAATTTAAAGTACTTCTTATCTCACGACAGAAAGAAAACGCCAATACTGTAGGCTCACAGTGCTTTTCTACACGCATCAGTTCTGTCTCGCCGTCATCCTGTATTCAACATCATTACGGCTCAGTCCGAGGTAAAGTGTCCTCATTTATAAAACATCAGGTTCAACCATCTGCTAAATCTAAAGCAAATGGAAAGCTTCTCAGATACACAGATGATCTCACCTCTGCCAGCCGTGAGTGTTTGTGGACGTTCTCTCCTTTTTGGACGGCTGGAGCGAGCTGCTGAAGAACTCCTCGACTGCTGGTTAACGCTCGAGTCAGACGGGCAAATTTACCCCAACCTGCCAAACACACGCAATAAAAGGACATGACGCGTCAGCAAGTACCAATCCTTCCTCCTGACCGTCCAAATTTTTTAAATAGGGGTGCACAACAAAATGCAGTTGTAGTCCTTATATGCTACATAAGAAACACAAAAAACTATATTATTTTTTACAGTGGAGGATGAGATCGGTAAAAGCTGGTAAAAGTGTTTTTGTATCGAGGCCAGAAAAGGTCTTTTGATTGATGAGCAACTAGAAACTAATCAACAAGCTTTATCGTGACGTTAGGAAGCAACAAAACAAAGCAACAAGAAGCTCGTCCACAAGAAATAAATCACTCTTTTAGCTCTCTTGTAAAAATGTTTGTATAAAAAAAAAGTACACTCACCTTTTACAGAGTCGTCCTCGATTGGCTGCTTGAAGGCGGTGATGTCACTGAAGGTGCAGAGAAACAGCACCACTTTGTCCTGCTCGTTCCTGATTGGAGCGATCTTCACGAAAAACCAAACTGGCATCCCTGCAGCACACACACACACACACACACACACACACACACACACACACACAAACACACACAGACAGGAAGTCAGTCTGATGTTCCTAACCCTAACCCTCTAAACTCGACACACTCCACAGCGCACGTCCGCAAGCGAGACGGTTCACCGTGCTGCGACGTCTATTCTGGGTACGGAGCAGGTGTTTATTTGGCAAATGTAGTTTCCAAATCAGCAACACTAATGTTTACAACAACAAAGTCACAATGTGAACTCATTAATATCTCACTGGAAACATAATCTAATATGTGAGTGGAGTTTATAAAGAATGAAGAACACAAACATCAGTCAGTATCAGTCATTCCTCCTCTGTCCTCCCGTCCGCCTGTGTCCCTGTCCTCCTCTGTCCTCCTGTGTCTCTGTCCTCCTGTCTTCCTGTCGTCCTGTCCTCCCGTCCTCCTCTGTCCCTGTCCTCTCCTGTCCCTCTGTCCTCCTCACTCTGTCCTCCTTTCCCTCTGTCCTCCTTTCCCTCTGTCCTCCTTTCCCTCTGTCCTCCTCTGTCCTCCTCACTCTGTCCTCCTTTCCCTCTGTCCTCCTTTCCCCCTGTCCTCCTCTGTCCTCCTCTGTCCTCCTCACTCTGTCCACATGTCCCCCTGTCCTCCTTTCCCCCTGTCCTCCTCTGTCCTCCTCTGTCCTCCTCTGTCCTCCTCACTCTGTCCACATGTCCCCCTGTCCTCCTTTCCCCCTGTCCTCCTCTGTCCTCCTCTGTCCTCCTCACTCTGTCCACATGTCCCCCTGTCCTCCTTTCCCCCTGTCCTCCTGTGTCCTCCTCACTCAGTCCTCTTGTCCTCCTCACTCTGTCCTCCTTTCCCCCTGTCCTCCTCTGTCCTTCTGTCCTCCTTTCCCCCTCTCCTCCTGTCCTCTTCCCCCGTCCTCCTCACTCTGTCCTCCTGTCCCCCGGTCACCTTTAGTACGGGACATTTGCAGTACTTTTAAAATAAAAACTTACCACAGTACTTAAAAGTACTCACGGTTTTTCTTGTACATCAGAATCTCAAAAGAGTTCATCTCGTAGTTCTCAAAGGTCTGCCGAACCTTCTCAGTCATGTCCTTGTCCGTCAGCTCTCCGTACATGAAGCTGCAGGAGAAAACACAGCAGGATGAGACTCTCCGTCCCGCCGGTCCAACAACAACAACAACAACAACAACAGTGTGCAGGTGAGTCACTGTACCTGCAGGTGCTGCTCTTCTGCATCACCTCGGCTCGATGGTAACCCGACAGTTTGCAGAATCCGTCGTTGCTGTAGACGATCGGCCAGTCCACGATCTGAGCGTTCCCCAGCACGAAGTTTGTGTCTGACCGCGGAAACCAGTTACAGGTTACAATGTGTCCCAGCTCAGTGCGTTACACGACAGACACGTTTCGTAACCATGTTTTATACACATGGTGGGGCCGCACAGTCGATTATGGCTGCTAACAATTATCTTTATTATCCGTTAGTCTGACGATTATTTTCTCAATTAATCATTCGATCCGTAGAAATTAAATACAAGATCACAGCTTCCCAGAGTCCACGGTGACGTTTTAAAATGTCTTATGTCCAATAAACTCGAGCAGTTTAGTGTCATAGAACAGTAAGAAAACCAGTGAACTTCTGCTTTAAAATGAATTAAACTATTGATTAGTTTAAAATTGTTGCCAATTAATTTACAGGTGATAGACAAAGCTCCACAGTCCATGGTCTAATTAATTCATAATGATTTAGACTTAGACTAATGAATAATTGGGATTAATAATCGTGTCCTTAATATAAAGCAAATCCTAATTGTCATTTAAGCCATAATCTTGCAGCCCTAACACAGATAAATATCACGTATTTATCTTTTTATTCGTCCACCCATCCACCTGTGATGTAGCTGATCATGTGTGAACCACGAGTCGTACCGACTAAAGTTTACAATATTTCATATTTAGGGCGTTTTTGTTATTAATATTCAGTTCAGACAACAACAAAACAAACAGCTAACGGCCAATCACAGCCCACCGGCAGCAACACACACACACACACACTAGTTTACAGCGACAGAGGAAGGTTTATCTCACTCTGTGTGTGTGTGTGTGTGTGTGTGTGCGTGTGTGTGTGTGTGTGTGTGTGTGCTTGTGGTGACCTCTTTAAAACAGTGTGCTAGCGCTGATATTGAACTTAAAGAGCGTTTTTTGGTACAGAGTAGACGACAATGTGTCCGAGCATCAGCAAAGGTGTCATTGTTGTTCATAATCTTGTTGACTTATTCCTTGAATTAAATTCAAACGTTACCAGTTTAAAGCCTCGTTGTTACTGCGTTTGTTTCTCTAGGAGCGGAGGTTTTACCATTAATGGTCAGTCATTTTATTCCACACCTCTGTTATCACTGCAGCTGCTGTTGGCTGCTCCTCCTATAATATCAATTTGTATTTTACGTGGATCTGACTTTTTTATAAATCAGATCAGGGGGGAATTAGATTTGTGTGCTAATCTTATAGCTGCTCACATGCTAACACCATCAAATCTCTTTGGGAACCGATTGGTCGACAGAAAAAACTAAAGCCATCAGACGTGCATCAGTGGATTTAATAAAGACAATTACTACCGGATTACTTTTAGACTGAGAACAAGGTGAAGTTGCGCAGTGTCTTTTATTTCTACGAAGTCTAATTAGATTTATGGACGATTATTCTGGACGGACATCGGAGATAATGACATCTTCAGGGAGTGTAAGTTGCACTGAATCATATCAATGCGTCTCATGTCTGTGTTTTCACATTTCACAGAATTGTGAAGAAGAAAAGACAAGTGTGCGGCTCTCTTTACCCGTTTCACTGGCGCTTTGTCCCAAATGAATTGGATGTAAAGTATTTTAGTAATATAACTGAAGCTGATAGATTAATACTGTATGTGTGGAGCAGCTGCTATGAATATAAACTAAACTGTTTCCTGTGTATCAGTGTTGTGTTTTTCCCCAGTTTCCACTCTAAGACTTCCACTTTTAGAATTGACTTCCTAAATATTTCACACTTCATCGTTCATCTTTTAAACAAAGGCTTGAGTTGAATTCCTGCAGAGGAGAAGATCATGTTTGCTGTGCAGCCTGCAGGCTGTAACGTGCTCCAAAAAACCCCCCAAAGGACTTTAACTACATGACTGCTCCAATGCAAAATACATGACGAGTTAATGTCACAAAGTTCAGGATGGAGATTTGTTTTCAGGATGAGAGACACACACACACGACACAGTCACAACGAACACAACAAACTGATGTCACTCACACTGAACTGCATGATGATGTACGAAAACACTGACAAATATGACAGAATTCTGAATTTTATCAACTCATTTTCTTATTTATTTATTTTGATTAAATATTTAATTATTACAACATCATCCTGTTTATTACCAATAGTGACTTATTGAGTATCCTTAAGACGAAACAAAAATGGCAGTCAGCCCGAAAACCCCCACGAGGAGCTGATATTTAATGTGTGAAGCGATAAATGAACACATTAATTAAGCTGCTTCCTCGCCTTCCCTCTAGCGCCACCATCAGGACAAATGTTCCCTATTGTGTGGTGTGATGAACACGGGCATCTCTCCAGAGTTTTAGGCTTGACCTCATCCTTTAGTTTCATTAATTGGGATGAATTGGGCAGAATGTTATGCTAATGACTCGTTCAGCCGTAGTTTATCGTTACACCGAATTACACTGCAGCCTGACTGAGGCAAACCCAACAGCCACGAGCTGCTGCTCATTTAACTGCATGAGATTAACAGGAACAATGTGTTTGACGGAGATACATGTCTCTATACTTCCATTGTGTGTGTGTGTGTGTGTGTGTGTGTGTCTTCAGGATATAAACATATTAAAAGTCTATTTTGAGCTAAATGCTAACACCAGCATGCCACTATGCTCACAGTGACAATGCTAATAACATACTGATGTGTACTATGTTACTGTTAGCATGCATGCTAACAAGTAACAAGCACAGCTGAGGCTGATGGGAGTGTCATTGGTTGGTATTGAACCTCTTTTGTGCTCGCTAACACACGATGACGCATTTTTTGTGGAGCGGAATAACTCTCTGTACACGTTAGCTAACGCTGGCTAGCACGTTTCTGAACAATAGCTGAATAAATATACGTTTCTCTGAATACGTCTGTGTGCTACTTGTGAAAATGAACATTAACCAACGGGAACAGATTGGCTGACCCCTACTCGCTGACTCAACGTCCAGACAATTTCACGCCTGAGAGAGAAACTGAGCTTGAAAAGTAAAGAGAAACTGAGGGCGTGTAATCGTTTGGATGCCTGTAACTATCCTGCAGGAAAAACAAAAATGTGCTCTTCCAGCATTCACAGCAGCTGCCTACACTGCAAAGCAACCGAAAAGAACGAAGACGGACTTTAATCATAAAGAGTGTCTTACAAAATCAGGGAAGCATTTCAGTGATGCACAGTTAGCAGAATGCTAAGCTTAACTATTTGCAACCTTTTTCTCACCAGTTACACTGAGATAACAGTATTAGCTTCATCTGTATAATCTATTAAAGTCCATTACAACATCTTATAGAGTTCATTAGCGCTGTGTCACAGAGGAGTTGATTCCACTTTATGTTCGTTTGTGCTCTCGCTATTTATTATGATAACATGAAATGTTGTTCTGCTGACTGCTGGGATCACGGCGTGTGCATTTTAGGACATAATATTTGGTCACAAGCCAGGGAAGTTTGAGAAGCTCTGATTTGGAATTAAAGATTTAAGATTCAAGAAAATAAATAAATCAAGAAGTAAAATAGCTGCCGTTGTCTTTTAAATACAGTGTGTAGACTCTAGCGAGCTGGTGTGTGTGTGACGTATATATATATATATATATGCATATATATATTATATATATATATACATATATATATATATATATATATATAGTATAATCATGAGAGGATGGGGAGGGATACATGTACACGACAGTATGTGGAAACACTGGTCTGTACCTGTCTGTCTATGTGATAATGTCCAAACTGAAAAGTTGAAAAGAATAGTGGTTAAAGGAGCAGAAACAGATGAACCAGTGAGAACAGAGCTGAGCTAAACCGACGCTGAGGAGCCCAAAAAAAACACAAAAATAAAGGCTAGCCAGGCTAGGTGTGATCACTTCACTTTTTACAGTGTAGGTACCCATGCGTGTGACGGCCATAATCAGTCACACATGCCTCATGTTGATTGTGTTTAAGTCCTTTAGTAACTAAGATTACTATGAATTTAAAGCTAATTTTAAGGTCTTTCTCGCCCCAAATAGGAACATCAGCCCAAACTAAATTATATTCACCGTCATTGTATTGGCCAAATAAAACCTGCATGGAAAGATATCACTAAAGGAAAGTAAGAAAATATGTTTTGTTTAATTTTTGTGTCATTTTAGGGGAAGTGACCCTTTAACGTTATGTTTCCATAAGGTTCTCAGTTATTTTTGTTTGTTACCTATAAGCATGTAAATACTGTTTAATGGTTCCCTATTGGTTATTTAAAAGAAGAATATGTTATATGTATACCTCTATTGGTGTTCACTATTGTTTTCAGCAGCATGAACATCACATTTACTTTAATGCCATATTAAAATTGTAATCGTCAGCAGTATTCAACGGCCTATTAAATGACAGAAGGACAGTAAAGTGGAGATTTTCCTTTTACTGCTGAGCCAACAGAATATGTATTTGAATGGAAGGAGAGTATATGAGTATCTTTATATTATACACACTTTTTAAATGTGAAAGTAAACTAGGGCAACAATTAGCGATTGCTTTCATTGTCGATTAGCAAAAGGTATCTTTGCTTGACAAATGTTTTTTATAATTACTGATGATCTTTTTGGCTAAGTTTAAATCATTTTATATTGTCAAATGTAGCGTATGCAAGGCGTAGCCTGACATAAGAAGGACATGTACTGCTTGGATTTAAGGTAAATATGCTACTTTTAGAGTATGAAACATCATAAAAATATGTAGTTAGTTTTTTTTATGTAAATGTAAACATTGGTAACTATGAAGCAGGTAGACAAGGTGTGTAACTTTAGGCTAATTTCTAAAAATGAAGGTAAAAAGGCCTACCATATACTTCTAGAATATAAAAAAACATCAAAATATATATATAGCTAGTTTTAAAATATAGGTGAAAATATTAGTTAATGAATATTAATTCTAAAAATGATACAGTGCTACTGGGCTTTATATGAAAATGTAAAATGTAAACAAAGAAATAAAAGGTAATGAACCAGACACGTGCAGGTATTCTTAAATTCTAAGAGCCTATCACAGAGGAGCTGTCTGATGATGACACAACCGAACAGAACCACGAGACATTCCACACAACAGACGGGCTATTAATGTTTGAATCCAGGTGTGTAAACCGGACAGAACCGGATCCTACCGTTGGACCGGCGGACGATGTTCTCCAGGAACGTGTTCTGGGGGGCCACGAGACCCCGCCGTCCTCCCGCCATCCTCCTGCAGCGCGAGGAAGAGCTGCTTCCACGCCGCTCACATATCTGATGCTGCACGAGCCCCGCGCGCTGTGGAGTAGGAGCCTTGCTCGCTCGCTCGCTCTCTCTCTCTCTCTCATAGCAGGCTTGTTATTGGCAGATGGTTGCAGCACGAGCTCCGTGATGAGCCACGGTGAGGCAGCGATCGAGAGAGCATAGGACAGCGTGTGTGTGTGTGTGTGTGTGTGAGAGAGAGAGAGAGAGAGAGAGAGAGAGAGAGAGAGAGAGAGAGAGAGAGAGAGAGAGAGAGACAGACAGACAGACAGACACAGACAGATAGAGAGAGAGGTAAACATCAGTCGGCTACATCACTCAAGTTGTAACTAAAGGGTCACTTCACCCAAATCTCTAAACACATTTTAATATTGATCCTAGTTGCAGCGGAGCATCAACTGATTAAATAAAGACTTGTGTGAACAGAAACATTATGTGTTCGCATGTCGGTGAAGAAAGAAGTTTAGCTGCAGGATTCAAGATGAGTTGTCAAACTTTAAACCTAGACTCACAACTGTTGACAGTATTAAAATGTCTGGTTGGACGTTAACGAGGACGCCTACATGTCGTCATAAGTGACGTTACGAAGCCTCGAGTACAATTTTTGCCGTCGCCATCTTGGATTACGGCCGTTGCCATGTTTTTTTTTGCAACCGATGAACGGAAGTGAATGCGGAGGAGTGACTTAGATGTCGGATACGGCTCTGGTAGAGGCAGCGACCTGTCAATCACAATAAGCCCCGCCCTAAAGCATACTCTACTTTATGGTCTGTTTGACTCTAAATGGACCATAATCTATCTCTATGTTGACAATGCTTACTGAGGTAATAAATCAAGAGAGAAGTAGAGTCATTTTCTCATAGACTCTCATAGGAGGAGTCGCCCCCTGCTGGTCAGCAGAGAGAATGCAAGTTATCTCGATGCCGCTTACACTGGACTGATCGAAAAATACTCACATTTAAAGCGGCCATTTTGAAAGTCAATAAACTCACTATACTATGTTATCAACGTCAACGTCAAATACCCTGACATAGACTCAGATTGATCAAAACAACCAAAACCAAGTTTATTTTTTAGAAAGAGAGGGAACTTGAACCAGAGTGAGGGGCCCCCGAGGGCCCCCTGGTGTGGATGTTTGTGATGATTTGATTAAATGCTAATTGCACCATCAAGAGGGCCAGAAGGCGGATCCTTGTGTTTAAATCGTGCGTAGACCTCACTGCATTTGTATTCATTCAAATTAAAAGTCCCACATATTCAACTGGAGACAAAATAAAACTAAAATAAATAAGAGTAGCCTACTGGTTGGATTCTGGTTAAAATATAATCTGTTGTGTGTAGTTCTGAGGTGTCCACCTGGCCAGACGGGACCTTGAACGCATCAGTATTCAGAATCAATAAATGATGTCCACAGAGGAACTATTTTCTACTGAAGATTTTTTTTAAACTTTATTGACACTATTTTTACGACCAACTTTATTTTAAAACTATTGTGTTTTGTCTGTATGTTTAACTGTTTGCTGTTTTGTGTGTTGTCACTATTGTTTGCTGTTATTGTTGGCCCTTCTTAAAGGGGCGTGTCCTAAATAAAGAACGCAAAAAGATATTTTCGAGTTTTTCAAAACATTGAGTGTGAATTTGAATCACTCCACTGAGCAGTTCTCGGTGGTGAACTGGTCGTTTAACTCTTGTATACTTTATATAATACCATAAATAAATGAGAACTATTTTTAAAATGTGTCTTTTTACTCATAATTATGTCTTGTGCTTTTAAAAAACCTTTATTATATAAACTGTAAATATACACAAATTACAACTGTCTGCACTGCTTTAGTAACATGCATTTAACCGGTTATTGCTGTATATATAATTGAGTAGAAGTGAATCAAAATGAATGAACCTGAAGTAATTGATCAGAGAGTTTAAATAATGTCCCGACAGTAATAACTGTGTCGTCTCTGCGGGAGTGTTGACTGGTGTTAGATTGTTGAGCGCTGTCTCCCCCTGCTGGTCATTGAGAGTCGGTGCAAAAACACTGACTGCTAAACGAGGAGAGAAAACAAAAACAACACGCTGAATTATCATCAACATGTAATCAGTTTACTTCACATTGTGTAATAATGTCATTGTATTTACTTTGTGAATAACCTGTGACTTGTATTTATATGAAATTATGATGTTTACGGTTTAATTTATATGTTATATTATTTATATCAGATAAGTCAGACTCGCTTTTGCTTTTATTTATCTTAATATAGGTTGTGTTGCTGTTTAATTTCTGTTTTGATTGGATTTTGTATTTATTTTCATTTTCTGTCAGTTTGTGTCGGCGGAGGGATCTGCTCCCACAGAAGCCGCAGTAGCTGGAGTCGCACTGCCGCCAGAGGGTGCGTAAAAACCCTTCCGCTGCGGTGGTTAGACCCCGCTAAGTAATCGCTTTAACCGGGGGAAAACAATCTCCCTCGCAGCTGATTTTAGCATATTAACACTTTGATATATTTAGAGGAGACTCTGCTGTCGTTATCTACGAGGACTTACGGCTCGAAGCGATTGTAAATATAGCGGTGGGAACGAAGAGAAGAGCGCGACAGCGACACGGACGGAGCGGCGGCGAGCGAGCGAACAGCAGCGGAAAAATAAAAAACCTCCAGCTCCTGGTGACATTTTATATCCCGACACCGCGGCTGAAAAACGGCGAATTTGAGCGCTAAGATGCCGGGAATGATGGATAAAGGCTCGGAGTATTTAGGGAAAGGTCGTTCAAACGGCACGAAGAGTCCGTCCAACGCTTCTAATGGACATTTCTCTGACGAAAGCGGCAGCGACGACGAACACGGTGAGTATAGCCTCGAACAGCCTCTTGTCGCTCTCTCGTATGTGCGCGTTTTGAACGGGAACATTTTTTTTTTTTTTTAATCAAACTTCTCTTGTTTTTCATGCTGATGTTCTTCCCAGATGTGGGAATGCGGGTTGGAGCCGATTATCAGGCCAACATTCCAGAGTTCGAGCCCGGTGAGTTTTTACTGGTTTCTATCTGGAGTGACGGACGGGGGTAGCCTCGGTACATGTAGCCTTCAGTAACAGACTGTTCACTACACACACACGCACGCACGCACACACACACGCACACGCACACACACGCTGCGCGCACACAGCTTCGTGTGGACGCGTCGTACTTTAAACTAGGTGTTAGTTTATGTTCTCCGTGTTGATGAATTGTTATTAACCGGAGAGTGAAACATGAACCGAGGCTACCTCATCTTCTCACAGACAACTTGTGACATTCAGGAATTTCTAATTAATGAAGTTTGATGGAGTTGGTTTGTTTACATTCTTCTTATTTATTTCCCCTCCACTTATATTAAATAATGTAATATATTCGTTGTGGCCAAAGTTAGAGAAAATGCTGCGGGCAAAATAATGATAATAAAATAATAATAATAAATTAACAGTAACTACTTTTAAACAAGCAAGGCAATAAAGTTCTATATTTCATTTTATACACTGTGTCCCATTTAAAATATATCTTATTTTCTGACACATTTGTTTATTATTTCTTTATTCTTTATATATATTTTATAAGTTTTTGTGTAAATTTGATTACACAAAAAAAGTAATAACATTTTTTGAAAAGATATACTAACATCAATATTTGAGCATAAAAAAAAATCTGATAAAACATCCACCAACATTTGTTGTTTTTTAATTTAAGAACAGCCTGTAATGTGTATAACATTGTGACCCACGCTTGGGATATTTTACAGTGTCAAAATAATCCTGTTAACACTTGTAATAATACATTTGTTAAAAGGCACAATCAGTATTTTTGATCGTATCATTTACTTTAAATCTAAAAACAACAGATACTACAATTCCCACAATGCAACTGAACTTTGGACAGCTCCCTCTGGAGCCACAGAAGCTATTTCAACAGTTTTCTGTGCTGTGAACTTCATGTTGGCGGTGTGGCCCTTTAGAAGTTTAGTGAAGATTCAAAGATGAGTGTGATGTTCTTTGTGTTTGTTCAGGCTCCACTAAGTACACGGATAAAGACAGCGGAGGGATGCTGGTTTGGTCTCCGTATCACACCATCGTCGACTCCAAACGTAAGTCAACTTCCTTTCATCCTCACACACACACACACACACAACACACACTGAACACAGAACACACATTGAACCCACACTAAACACAGGACACTGAACACACACCAAACACGGAACACACACATTGCTGCAGTCCTCCATCAGACTGATGCAACTGTGTGTGTTTTTCCCCACAGTTGACGAATACATCGCTTTGGCCAAAGAGAAACATGGATACAACGTGGAGCAGGTGAGTTACGTTTCAGCCCCCCCGGTCCACTAAAGTATCGCTTTCCCACCTCACGACGACGGAGCTTTTCCAAAACGGAAAACTTTTGCAAAGCGATGATGTGAGCTCGACTGTGTGACAATGAAGTTGGAAACTTTCTAAATGTCCGTACAGCCGATCACACAGAACAGCTGTTGTCATGAAACTGCACATACATTGATTTTGACGGATGACGTCCTGACCATAAAATAACGTCTTCAACTAAAAAGGGGAAAAAGAAGAAGAGGTTTTGTTTTTATACTCCCTAAACGTCCTAAAACTTTCTCCAAACTGGAAAGTAAAGTCTCTGAGAGTTTCATCATGTCAGGGTTTCAGAAAAATAGGATAAATAAGTTTTTTTAAAAGCCTATTTTGACTTAATAGAGATCCAATCAGCTCATGAACAAGTCAAATCAATCTTTGTGTGTGTGTGTGTGTGTCTGCAGGCACTCGGCATGCTGTTCTGGCACAAACACAACATAGAGAAGTCTCTGGCCGACCTGCCGAACTTCACCCCGTTTCCAGACGAGTGGACGGTGGAGGACAAGGTGCTGTTTGAACAGGCCTTCAGCTTCCACGGCAAGAGCTTCCACCGCATCCAGCAGATGGTAAACACCCCCCCCCATCAGTCCCCCCGTCTGTCCCACTGCGTGTCTGATGTACTGTAACCGTAATATAGTCACAAAATAACCAAGTCCATTTACTACCATTCTCTACTTCTTTATACTGTCGCTGCCGATTACTTTTCAGATTATGTTTTTTTTACGGGAAAAAGACTTGATGAGCAGTAAAGGTTGAATTTTTTGATCATGTTTCCTTCAGTTACCGGACAAATCCATCTCCAGTCTGGTGAAGTACTACTACTCCTGGAAGAAGACTCGCTCCAGAACCAGCCTGATGGACCGGCAGGCTCGTAAACTGGCCAACAGGAGCAACCAGGACGACAGGTACGGTCACTCAGTTTATGAAGAAAAGAAACGGCATCGTACCAATTAACGGAATACTTCACCCTCAAGATGACCATTTGTATATCAAATACTCGCAAATACGTCATTTTCTGTCGATTTTTTTTTTATTCAGACCAGAGTCGTCATATCTCGTGTTTACGTTCTTCTTCTTTGGTGTCTAATGTGTCTGTTTGGGATCTTGGCCGGCTGTGTTGTTGTTGTTGTTGTTAAAATGACGTGAATTTTGGCTTCTTGTTGTTGTTGGCGTAGTGATGAGGAGATGGAGGAGGCCCCTCCCATCGAAGCCAACGACAGCGACTACGACCCCAACAAGGAAACCAAGAAAGAGGTACGACAACACACCTGATGACTCACTACAGGAAGTCCCTGTTAAAACCTCTGTGATCTAAGATGGGGCTTTTATACATTTATTTTCAAATGTTTTTGAATTAGACCCTTACTTAACAGAAAAAGAGTAATAAACAAAAACACTTCTCAAATGATGTCCCTTGGCAGGTCTGCAACATTTATTTATTTTATTTTTTACTAACATGAATCTGTCTTTTTTTTCCAATTAGCTACTTAATCTAGAAAATCTAGAACGGTTTGGCAAAATAACAGAATCCAGTTCAACAGCAGCATGAAGTACATCCTTTGAAATGATCCGACAGTTGAATCAACACAAACTGAACATTAGAACTTCATGAAAGAGGATTTATTACAGGACTGTTGGATTAGAGACTGTGCTAGTTTTAGCTGGTGTGCCTAATAAACTGGACACTGAGTGTATTTTATAAGACACTACAAAGAAATCCAAACATTTGAGAAGCCGGAGCTGGTTATTGTTTGATGTTTTTACTTCATAAAACAGTTTACACGGTAAATTATTCAGAAAATAGCTTCTATTACATTTTCAGTTTCTCATCTATTGAATCCCGAAACTGACAAAATGTAGTTAAAGACAAGTAAAATAATGATACTGACTACATCAATAAACAATACCGTTTGTTCAATATTTCAAATGGAGTTAAAAAGAATCAAACTTCATACTTTAGCCACGCCCATCTCATTATATATGCACAAGAACATGTAGAACATGTCGTTCGCACTAACAATCTTACTTATTGATGCATTCAGTTACATGTTTGACTTGTTTGTTGTTTTCAGTTTAAATTGGTCAGTGAGCAGCTCTGTGTTTCCTCCCTGCAGAACCAGGTGGAGCCGGTGGTGCCGGGCTCGAAGGTGGCTTTGGGCCGGCGGGAGCACCACACCCTGCAGCACCGACACCACCAGCGCTCCCGCTGCCGCCCCCCCAAAGGCATGTACCTGACCCAGGAGGACGTGGTGGCCGTGTCCTGCAGCTCCTCCGCCGCCAACACCCTCCTCCGTCAGCTGGACATGGAGCTGGTGTCCCTCAAGAGACAGGTAGGAGACGCTCCAACAGTCCTCCTGCTCCAGACCAGGGGCGGCGAAAACCGATGCAGAATGAGACAGAAATGAATATTTATAACCAGCTTAGATTTAGTGTGAGCGAGACCTTCTGAATTCATCGTTACCTCTGATGACCATCAGTAATAAATGTCCTTAAATACGCTTTGAAATCACAGGAAAAAAAAGACACTGCAGGACTTGCCTGAGAATCATCATGTTTTTGAGTTTTCTTCATTATAAAAGGGATGATGAGCTGTAAGAGGTCACCATCAAAGGAAAGCTGTAATGTAGCCTGTAAGGATTAGCTGTCAAACACATTTAAACTGTTCCACTAATTGTATTCAAGGCTGAATGTAGTCAGCACACTAATGTAGGAATAGAATGAATGGAACCTTCACACCAGACTGATTCATACGGAATGATCCAAACAAAGAAAACAGATGAACAAACCTGATGCTGCGTGTTAAAACGGCAGATGTTCTTCTATCAACAGTTCTGTTTCATGCATCGACACAGAACCAACGTTACATTCGTAACTTGTGTTTGTTTGTTGATATTTAAAGTTGATATAGTTGACTTGACAAAAACAAGCTCCGATTAGTAGCTTTCTATTTATCAGATGCAGTTTACCCAGACGTCCTGAGATTCTTAAGCAAAAAAAAAAAAAAAAGGCCAGAAGAAAATGGACATGTGAGCATCTACAATCTGCTGATGAAGACAGTGTGAAACAATCAAAAGCTCTGGAACATCTGCCAAGAGGACCTTGAGGAAAAAGAGTTTAGTTTGGTATCTTGAATAAACTAGATGTCTTCAGTAAACACAAATGATAGAACAGCTGTAAACCATCACATTACATAAGCCTGTCATTAGCTCGCTAACATTAGCATGTTGCTGTTTTAGTACATTTAGTGAAATTGGTGTAAAGACGGTTGTGACATTATTGACAGAGAGAGTAACTCGCCACAGAGATCATCACAGGAAACATTTGTGTCGCTCATTCTTTCGGTAAAACGTTACCGGTGGACTTGGTAGCAAGATCTGTTTGAGCACAGGTGGGTGAAAGACCCCCCAGGTGTGTCCCTGAGTCGTCCTGTGCAGTGCCTGTCCATGTTCCTGCACTGCCCCCTGCTGGTGGTCCTGCTGCTGTCAGTCCACTGTCTCTCAAGAGACTGAAGGACATTACAGCTCAACATTGAAAGCAGAGAGTTTTGTTGAAGCTAAGCTGAGTGTTTGGGTCTCGTTCTTCAGGTGCAGAACGCCAAGCAGATGAACAGCGGACTGAAACACATGTTGGATTCTGGGATCGGAGAGTTCAGACTGGCTGAGGTACATCACAGATGCAACGAGGCTCACCTTTTAAACCACCTCATAAAGCATGTCTGATAGAGTAACTATACATCCAAATTACTATCACAGTTAATCACATATGTGCTGGCAGATCGAGTGTTTTCCATTTTATGTTATATGATGTTTTGTTATTTATTTAACTACCAAAAGTATCTGTAAAGCTTTTTAAATGGGCTCCACCTCAACCAGCTGTAACATTGAAGTGCTGTTTATGTGTTAATGCATCAATAATAATGGTCCCGTAATATAATGATGACAATCAAATACTTAGAACATACTTTTGTACTTTTACTTAAGTGCAATTTTGAATGCATCAATATTCTCTAATAATAATAATAATAATATTCTTTAAAGCATATCGGACGGTGGTTTGTTAGTTCTTTAACTCTTATGGTAATATATTTTCTGCGACAACATGACTCCCACATCTTCTGGTTCTGGTTCTGGTGTCAGTTAGTTAACCATCGAGTCATTGTTGTTGCAGTGTAACCAGAAGGTGAACGCCCGCTGGACCTCAGACGAGCAGCTCCTGGCTGTTCAAGGTGAGCTTCTTCACAGGTGAAATCCAACAAATGCACGATGAGCACTGTTTTCTATTCTAAAGTCATAGTGAAAAAGCAGTTTCAGCGTCTTTATCTCCAGTAATGTGCCGTTAGCAAAACGGGGAGAAGATTAGAACTTGTAGTAAATATGTGTATGTGAGCGGAGTCGTTCGTAGTTGAAAACACAGAGAATTAGCAGAACTCTACGTAGCTTTTTTTAGCCTCTTTTAGCTCCTTGTTTTGGTTTTGTGTTACACTTCCTATGTTTTGTGGTAAAGCTACTGTACTGTGCACTACTTGCTCAGCAGCAAACAGCAGATAGACATAGTTCGAGGCTAGCTGGTGAACATAGTGGAGCATTTAGCAGCTAAAGAGACAGATGTTTCCCTCAGGTGATGGTGGAGAAAACAGAGCTAAAAGAGGAGAGAATATTGGACTTATTGATGACTTTCCTCATCGTCTCAAACACCAAGTCAATACATTTGCACCGGATAAAATCTCCCTCTCAAAAGCCTATTTTTCTTCTTCTACTGTATTTTTTTGGTGGCAGTTTAAGACTTGATTACATCATTACAAACCCTCTGTGATGCTCTTCAGGCGTGAGGAAATACGGGAAAGACTTCCAGGCCATCGCCGACGTCATCGGCAATAAGACGGTGGGCCAGGTGAAGAACTTCTTTGTGAACTACCGGCGGCGGTTCAACCTGGACGAGGTGCTGCAGGAGTGGGAGGCCGAGCGGGGAACGCGAGCTCCCAACGGAGACAGCGTCACCTCTGGAGAGGAGGGGAAGACGAGCTCTACCACACCGTCGGGGAAGAGCACTGACGAAGAGGACGAAGAGGTGAGACATTTGACGTTATAGTATTCAGGTTATTCAGGTTTTAGTTGTTTTATATCCCATGTTGTGTACTGGTGCCACGTTACCTGCATGCTTCACATTCAACACCAGTTTTTAGATTGATTTCCTTACATCAGCTCACTTCATTTAGAAAAATAAATGAAACTTGCTGCAGATAGATAATTCACTGCAGTCCACATTTAGTCTGCTTGCTTTGTTACAGTGTCCCATGATAATAAAAAAAAACCTCTTTGTGATTCCAAAAGACTGTAAACATCTGAATTATTTCAGTTTTAGAAAAAGGAAAAAAAAGCAACAGTTTGAATGTTAAAATGACTTAATTCAATATATCTATTTCACTATTTCCATGTTTGTTTGTTGCTTTTTGGTAGTGACAGCTGAAGTGACACACCATCAGCGAAGTTTATCATTTCAACCAATAAAAGCAACTGTAGTGGAATTATTATTAATTACTAAAATATAGACTTGCAGTGATGTACTTATTGCCCCCCCCCCCCCCTTCTCCTTACTGCAGGGTCAGGTGACCTCCTCAGGTGCGTCTCCTGCTGCCTCCTCTTCCACTTCGGCTCAGGTTCCAGTGACGTCCAGCACCACCACCACCTCCACCTCCTCCTCCTCCTCCTCCTCCTCCTCCTCCTCCCTCCACCAGCCCCCTCCCCTCCTGCGGCCCTCCCTCCCGGCCACGCCCTCCCTGCACCGCCAACCTCCACCCCTCCAACAGCAGGCCCGTTTCCTGCAGCCCCGCCCCACCCTGCAGCAGCCCCCGCCACTCATTCGCCCCTCCAACCCCATGCCCCCCCGCCTCAACCCACGCCCTCCCGCTCCCATGACCCTCGGCGGCAACCCCGGGGGGTCCGGTCCAAGCTCCGCCCAGCAGCCCCCCGGCATGGCCGTCCACCAATCAGAGGCCTCGTCTTCCTCCCTCCACTGACGAACGTCGGACTGAGTTTCTGCTGAAGAGACACAAGAAAGAAAATGTTCAAATCGGAAGCTGCTGCGTTCAGGTCCTGTGGGAAAATCTGAATGACTTAATTCTTCAAAACAAGGAAAGCGAGTTTCACGGCCTCCGATCAGTTTTTCTACTCTCACCACACAAGAACATAAAGGTGACACATTTACAAGGAACACAATCCAAAGTGTTTATTATTTGGTCAGCAGTATTTTTAGGGGTTGACGTTTGTCTTTTCCACAGGATTTACTTGCAGCAACCCCGCTGGTTTATGGACACCTGGCTTTCAAATCTTTGTTTTGCAAAAGAGCTTTGACTACCAAGTCTTTCAGTCTTTATAAATCTGTCACAGAAAGTCTGCAGATTATTAAAGCAGAACCTTTTCAGTCACTAAACATTTTGGCGTCCCACAGGGTTCAATCTTGGGTCCCTGCTTTTTTCTTTTATCATTATGCCTCCACTTGGATATAACTGCATAAACCGCAAACAAAAATGGCACACGACAGCGGTACCTGTACATTTCAAAGTCTCATCAGCAGCCTAGTAGATACTAAAGGCTGGATGTTGCAGTATTTTCTACAGCTAAATTAATCTAATTGAAATAAAGTAATAGAGTCTAATATAACTTTGAATTGGGTTTTAAATTCAACTTGAATCAGTGTATCTTCTTACATTAAGAAAGTCAACATTTGTATTGATTTCATTTCATTATCTTTTATGAGTTGTCTTAATCCTCCACCTTCCAGAGTTATCTACATGTATACTGTACTGAGTCTCTGCTGACTCTCAACCCTCTCTTGTTGATTGGTCCAAACAAATGATTCCAACAAATACTGGCTCCCCAGAGGATGAACCCTTTTTTAGTGAAAACCATGATCTTTTAGGACTAACTTTACATTTTTAGCTCCACCGATGATGAAACTCCATGTTGTCTGTTCCCGATGTGGCTGTAATGACCACTAGGGGGTCAATAACGTGCTCACACATTTTCCAAAGGGCTTTACGATGTTTACTACATACGACCTTAAAGCCTAGATACATATAAGGAAACACTTGAGGCTGATGTCTGGCATATTTTTCTCGTTGTCAACAAGTCTCATGTTTACACTCAAACCAACATTGTGTCAGTCGCTCTCTATACTGACTGAATTACTGTATGTGGCTCTCAGCTCCAGGCACATTCATTGGTTCCTACTGAAGAAGTAAATCTTTAAAAAAGTCTCAGTAATTACCCTAAAACAGTGGGTCACTGTAGTTTTTTTCCCCAGTGTAACTGTGTTACAATGGAGCTTCATGGCACAGAGGAAGAAGATATATCAGGCTTTGATACAAATTAAGTTAGTCGATAAATTTATTGTTGGTTTGAGGCTGAACATGAAGAGAAATGTATCACCAGACCTGTCCTTAAATGATGCGCCACTGAGACAAAATATGATGGCAGTTTTTATGATTTGTTGTCACCCAGCGCTTAAGCAGAGGTAAAAAAAACCTCTCTGACAGTCATGATGTTTGTGTAACAGATGGAGGTTGAACTGAAAGCCTCAGTGTTGTGAACAGTAGCATTAGACATCTACGTGTACAGTTTGGTATCTATTTGAATAATTTGTAACCTGCTGTCCATCCAATCCGCCGTCAGTAACTCATTAACTAACTCTGTGACGAACGTTTGATATGATGCTTTTTTGAAAACGCTAAAAAAAAACACTTCAGTGTAGAAATCGTCTCCGACAGCCAAATGAGAAATGGTCCTCGCTGTTCTTCTAATTGTCCTGTTGTTGGATTTAACTTTCTCAGAGTAGCTGTTGTTTTTCCACATGTTGAAGATTCATTTTTGAAACACCCTAAATGTTAGCTTCATCTGGAATGTGAGCTTCGGATGTGTTGTCTGTCTTTTTTTTGTTCGTTATTTATTCTTCTTCCTGGTGCTATCAGTTTGGACTTGGTGTGAAAAAAAAAAAAATCATTGTGAAAGTGCTCTTAATGCTTTTTGGACAAACATGCATCACGGCGTTAAATGTAACTGGAGTCATCGAGTCGTTCATAGAGTCCATCGAGTTTCAGTACAACTTGTAAAATATTGCTGTTCAACATGTAGCTGCTGAGACGTCTCATTAAAAACTACATTTGTACCATCTGACGGTTTGTATTCTTCACATCTGTGCACACCGTTTGTCTCAATCAGAAACCAAAACGCATCTCAAAACAGCCTGTTTTTATAATAATTTCGCAATAAAGACCGGCTCGCTGTACATCTATCTAACTTTATGTCAGAACAGCTGTATTGTGTTAGACTGTAGAGGTGTACCTAATAAAGTGGACACTGAGTGCAGTGGTGGAAAGTAACTAAGTAGATTTATTCAAGTACTCTACCAACAGATACTTGTACTTTACTTCCATTTTCGGCTGCTTTATACTTCTACCTCACTACATCTCTGAGGAAAATGTACTTTTTTAATGCACGATAGTGATTTTAAAGCTTTGCAGATGCAGAATATTGATACAAAATATAAATCAACTGCTAAATTATGATGTATTATTGAACTACAGAGCAGTATAAAGTAATTACAATGACATTAAAGTGATGAACACATGACTGCATCATTAATGCATAAATAAATAATATATACAGTAACCTAGGATATATTATTCTTAAATGGGCCATTCTGAAAAATGCACTTTTACTTTTGTACTTTTACTTCAGTAACATGAAGAATGCAGTACTCTTACCTGTAACAATGCATGTTATGTACATGCTTTAATACTTTTACTTGAGTACATTTTGAATCTAGTACTTTTACTTGCAACAGAGTATATTATACCGATATTTTACAACATGTTCTTGAGTAATTGCGTTCACTCAGTAGTAATAACAGCAGGTTGTTGATGCTAACTCACTTCCTGCTGTTATAGTTTCCTCTTCCGCTGCAGCTGCCGCGTTCGGACCGCAGATAATCGATTCTAATCAGTAATATCGATCCGCTGTGACCGACAGACTGCAGTGTGGAGGCGCCTTCAGGGACTTCGGTGGGATTTCTCAGGCTGAGGTAAGAAAAAAAATGCACCAAACCTGACTTCAGTCCGGACGGTTGATGTTGCGGAAAGTGAAAGTAAAGCAGCTCCGGTGATCAACATCAGGGAGTTTAAAGCGGATCAGAGGGTCAAGGTCGAAATGTTTGAAACGTCATTTTATTGTTTTAGTGACTCGGCAGCAGTGAAACAGTTCTAAGGTCAGTTTAAAGTTGAATTTGAACGAGGAGAGCGGCTCCAGCAGCAGCAGCAGCAGCAGCAGCAGCGGGGATTCCCCTGCAGCCTGAACTCATTCAAACACACTGAAACTCTCACTTCCATTACGTTTTACTGAATCTATTCATTTATATCGCTCTGATGAGGATGATTATGATGATGAGGATGATGGTCACTATTATTATAAGGAAATAACTTACCGCGCGCGCGTGTCATCAGCACGTGTGAAGGCATTGACAGCAGTCATGCTGATCAGTCAACTACCTTTACTTTTGTTTAGCATGTTTTTTTTAATCTTCTTTTGCACTTAGATGCTTCTGCTGGAATAATGTTTTTAATTTAACTTATTTTTAAACGTAATTCTACTTCTACTTTAGTAAATGATGACTTTGTCCCACACATGGTAGTGGACACGTGACGTCTGAGGATATGTCCACATCAGTCCAATAAAAATATAGATATGAACAGCTGTGTGAGTAATGCGGGAACTCTTACTTTAATTGTTCTCGATATGAAAGTAACTTTATGATAAGAAGAAAAAAAAGTCCATCTTTCCAAAGAGCAATACATGCTTTATTTGTGATGCATGGTTCATTATAATATATTTTTATATCAGGATTTTAGCCTATATGTAAATTTGAAACAGATTAAATTAATTTATTTTACCCTAAAACATGCAGAAGATTTGTGTTAATATTATTTTGTAGTAGTGCCTGCAGATCTTGCTTGCAAAATGCGGACGACTAAACCCTCAGAGAGCTCGTTTGGAGCAAGTTTGAATATTCAAAGCATGCAAAGAAGAAATCTAAAGTAATAGTAAGAAAGTTTGTGTCACTTTGCTCTTAAAGGGACAGTTCACCCCAAACGTTGTTTGACCTTAAAGGGACAGTTCACCCCAAACGTTCTTTGACCTTAAATGTTCAACAGTTCACCCCAAAAATCAGAATACATATTTTTCCTCTTACCCGTAGTGTAAGTCTTTCAATCCAAACAAAGTAAACACAACAAACCACAGTGTGTTTTTGTTCGAGTGGAGGACATCACGACATACCTCCAGCCATCCTTTAGGTCGTTAATTCAGATTTAAATGATCTGATTTCACTACAGTCTGGTGCAGAACTGCAATTACTTTTAGCCATCAGTCCAGATTCATCCACTTGTCGTGGGAACAGCTCAGTAACGAGAGGTGGAAAAACATCTAACCTAAAAATGTATCATGGAGTCTTTAACATCACCTGTGTGATCTGTTCAGCCTGCGCCTCCTGCAGACTCATGGCGACACCAGACCCAAAGCTGGGAGGATACAAGGAGTCCAGCCTGCCGTCTGAGGACGTCGCAAGGAGGTCCGAGGAGTCGAGGCTGGGGTCCGGGGAGTCCAAGATGAGCTCCTGGGAGTCAGAGCTGTCCTCCATCCAGCACTCGCTGAAGTTTGTGTTGACGCTGAGGGAGGAGTTTGTTTGTCCCATCTGCAGAGGAGTCGTGCTCAACCCTCAGCAGAACTCCTGTGGACACATCTACTGCTTCCTCTGCCTCCAAGGACTGCTGTGAGCCAATAACAATCACACTAGACAAACTTTCTGCATTATTCATGTTAAATTATCGCCTTTAATTTAAGTTTCAAGTTATAATTTAAATCTCCAACGGATCTGTGATTTCATTCCATCCATTTGCATAGCAAACTAAATGTTTGCGCCCTGTACGTTCAGCGTTCCCGGTACTCGTAGATGTGTTTAGAGTCCGACAGATCGCTCTGAATGCTTTCTCTCCGTCTGCGGTGTCTCGGTATGAACACCAGCCTGCTTTGTGTTTCAGGGGGAGTTCACCGCCGTCCGGTCCAGTTTGTCCGGTGGACGGAGCTGCGATCACGCCGACTGAGGTCAGCTGCACAGTCACACATTCACACAGTTCACCTCATTATTAAGTATTTTAGTCACAGGTAGAGGAACTTGTGACATCATCACGTTTTAAGTTGCACTTGTCAGCAAGCTTATTTTCCACATCCAGCAGTTACAGAGTAACATGTTCATTCATGAGGAGTGTTGTCTTTCAGAAATCTCCTTAGGTTTAGGCATTCATAAATCTCATGAAATATCCCTGATTGTATGAAACACTGGAGATACTGGATTGTGAAATTACTGTTGCAAACGCTAGCTAATGAGAACGTTTTACATGTTTGTGGTCAGCAGCCTGTCTGTCTATCTTTGGTCCAGACTAAAGTATCTCAACATGTGTTGGATGGTTTGGGATGAATTGAGGTTCAGTCATTGACGTTCCCCTTTAGGATAAATTGTAATAACTTAACAATCCTGTAAGATCCTGTGACTTTTCATCTAGCACCATCATTAGGTCAACATTTCAATTGTGTCCAAATACTAATCAACAGTTTTCTACCTGCAGGTTTTCCAGGACAACTGCTGCAAACGAGAAATCTCCGGTTTAGAAGTGTACTGCACCAACTCCCCGGCATGCACCTCTGTGGTCACGTTACGCCACCTGCAGGTAGAATTTATACACAAAGAGTTCAGTCTAACTCAAGTTTAACCGATCATCATCACGGACTGTATATAAGAAGTGGATGTAGTCACTGTGTGGTCACCCATTTGTTTGTGGACTACGGTTTTGAGTTTCGAAGCCTTGAGTTTGGCAATTTGGTCGTCGGCGTCTTTTTCTTTTTGCAACCAGAATTGACACGAGAGGGTGGAGCTGAGTACAACCAAATGCGGAATAAGACATTTGTAGGCGCCCAGAAAGTTACTAATTAACTGTCTTAAACTGAAAACACACTGTGAAAGGGTTAAAGTTCCAATACGAACACACGCACAACTCCTAGATCAGACAACGCCGTGGTAGCAACCTGTCAATCACAAGGTAGCCACGCCCTAAATAATACTCTGGTTTATGTTGTATTTTACTCTAAATGGACCAGAATTTACAAAATGAACAACATTCTGTATTGAAGAAGACTTGAAACTAGAGATTGAGACCATAAACTCATGTTTACAATGTTTACTGAGGTAATAAATCAAGGGAGAAGTAGAGTCATTTTCTCATAGACTTCTATACAATCAGACTTCTTTTTGCAACCAGAGGAGTCGCCCCCTGATGGTCAGTAGAGATAATTAAATTAAGAAAGTAAGTGAAATGGCTTCACTTTTGAGACCCAGATGTTGCTACTTGATGTACAGAGCTGATGTTTAGCTCTGAAGTCATCACTCCCTCAGAGGACACACTGTCCGTATTTTCTACTGCAAAGAACCTTTAACGCGAGAGGAATTTACTACACCATCTAATATCCTAATCGATGTATCGCACCTCTAGTCTCATGAAGCTCTGCGACGCTACTTTAAAAAAAAAATCTTCCGTCACTTCGTCCTTTGCAGGAGCACCTGAGGTTGTGTCAGTATGAGCAGCTGCAGTGCTGCAATCCGGGCTGCAGGGCGGCGCTACAGAGGAGATACCTGCAGGAACACCTGGCCGACGCCTGTCCTCACCGCATGGAGCCCTGCCCGCACTGCCAGCAACCGCAGAGACTCAGCTTCATCCAGGTCAAGTCATGTCCGGGCGGTGTGGCGCCGTTGTAAATGAAATATATATGTATATATATATATATAATGAAATATAAATACTGCGGATGCTGATTGTGGCCACTCGTTGTTCTGTAGGATCATGTGCAGAGCTCCTGTCCGGAGGTGGAGGTGGACTGTCCCAACAGCTGCTCCCTGAAGGTTCCCAGACACAAGGTGAGCTCATTCACATCTTAAACCTGTAGATAAGACCTCTCGGCTGATCTCTCTGCACATCAATATAACTAATTAGCTTAGCGGTTGGCTTTCTATGAACACATCTCACACATGTCTATCTCACAGCTGACAACTCAGGTACAGTCAGTGATTAAAGACAGAGATGTGGAATTCAGTCGAGGATGAAGCGGTCAAAACTCCACCAACACTTGTTAGTATAAAGAACGACTTTATTGTCGGACAGGTCTGACTCAAGTCCAGCTTTGAATTCACTCTATTACATCCTACAGAAGAGTTAAAAAACACACACACGAAAGTACCATGTAACCCTTTAACTTAACATTAAAGTGCTTCCCTGAAGTTTCCTGGGAAGCACGACTCACCGTGTGAATCTTGAGCTCTTAAATCATTATTCATGAAACATTTGCAACATTTTGGAACCAGAATTGTTTACTCTCACCTGCGACTAGCTGACAGTCTTCTTCTTCACTGCCTTTGGTAGCAAATTGAAGCATTACCACCACCTGCAGACAGCTGGATAGTGTGATAACGATCAGAATCAAGTATTCCACAAAGCCCTCTCGTAAAAATGAACACGTTAACATCTGTGTGAGCGTCTCCTCCCTGTCGTCTTCCAGCTGACAGAACACAGAGAGTCGTGTCCTGAGCTTCACGTCGACTGTTCTTACAAGAGGTTCGGCTGCTCCGTGCAGGTGAGTTTCACCCGACGACGCAGCGAAACACCCGCCACAGTGCAACACGAGACGGGAGAGCCTGACGACAACCCTGTTGTGTCCTGCAGGATAAGAGAGGGAGAGTGAAGCTGCACGAGGACGCCGCTGTCAATCATCACATGCTGCTGGTCCTGAGGAGCAACACCCACCTGGAGCAACAGGTACGTCCAACAAACAAAACCTAAAACATAACCTGTACCTGGCGTTGATTAGTATGTTCGTTAGAAGGAGAAGTGTGCGTTCCCAGCAATTTTGTAAATTGTCTGATTAAATGTCCTAGAGTGACGACTCGATCAATGACTTTTCTTCAATGAAGGCCAGAAAAGAGTCGGTGGTTTTAAGTCGCAGGATATTTTTCAGTGCGTCTCTGTGTGGTTCGTAGATGTTCATTTATGTATTCTTCACAGTTTGTTATCGTGTCTATTTCTATGTGGTCTGATCCAGTTTCACGTCACGCTCATGATGAGATTTCTTCCGAAATATCATCCATCCATCCTTTATAACTCCTTCTTATTTCATAAATATGAACTTAATAATTATCGTATTTCCATTAAACATGCTGGAGAACTTTGATCGGCTCAGATTTCACTTTTGTCTCCTCGGTCAGGTGGAGGTTCTCCAGGAGGAGGCGCTGCTGATGCAGCCGGAGGTCGAGACGGACAGTTTGCTGCTCGCAGGTCTGCAGAAGAAAATCAGGCCGCTGCTGAAACAGAACAGCCGCGAACACATCGTCTCTGCAGCTCAGGTTAACACACAGCTTGATTCTTACATCCCGTCGGGGACTATTTTCATCGGTGGATTAATCCACATTTGATGCTCTAGTGAGTATTTGTGGCAGCAGGACGGTGTGTGTGTGTGTGTGTGATTGAATCAAAATAAACTACAGTGTGTGTGTGAAGAAAAACATAGAATAAAAGATGTACAAACAACAAGCAGAGGAGTGTGGAGCCATAGAGGAGAGATGACGATTAAAGGCGGGGTAGGTAATCGTCATCAAAAACATTTTTGATCAAACAACCTGGTGTTTCAGGACTGTAATAAGCCCCCGTCCAATCATTTTCAGCTGTGAGTACCAACAACAGCGTTTTTCGTTGTTTAGGTGCATCATAATAATTTGGGGGAGTGGCTTTGGAAGGAGGCCTGATAGGACGGGCTGTCAATGTTGATGACTTGACAACTTTCGATGACTTTTGGAGCAAATGCTGCTAGAGTTGGCAACACTGGGCTGGGTTTTTAGGTTGGATCTTTTATTAACTTAAGCGTACTCTTGCTAGTTTCTGCAGATTACCAACCCTGCCTTTAAAGAGGAACTTGGACCAGTTTTCTCCAAGTTAGCGTCGACTGCAGCTAAAGAGTTTGAAAATGAAAAAAGATCTGGAGGTTTGGAGTTAGAAATAAGTGAAACCAGACCTTTGTAGCCCGCTGCTTGTGTCCTTTACAGGCGACAGGCTACATTAGCTGCTACTGGCATAACACACCACAACACGTAAAAATATAAAGCGTTCTGGAGTTTTTGCGAATCAGGACAAAGAAGGATTTACTGGAGGATCCTGTTAAGTGTCAGAGCATCACCGTTAAACCGTGTCACCTGTCTGTCTGTCTGGTTAGAGGACGCTGAGCAGGCAGGAGGACGTCCTGTCCACCGTCCAGCTGGACGTCCAGCAGGTGTCTCGGGGACTCGGCCCTGGTCTGGAGGAGCTGGAGGAGCTCAGGAAGTCTCTGGATGCTGTGATCCAGGAAGTGTCGGCGGCCGAGGCCCTCAGAGAGCACCTGGGTAAGACAACCGGAAATTAACCTGCACAGAATGTTTTTAAAAGGTGCAGTTCAGTGAAAAACGGTGGATTTGATGTCCCTGCTCACCCCAGAATCAGATGGTTCCTGTTGCAGATGCAGTTTACAGTCCAGTATGCTTCGAGGGTCAGAACTTACTCGTTACGTTCTCCTTCCAGGAGCTTTGGAGGAGAATCTGAAGCATCACTCGGGTCTCCTGGATCTCCACGCCGCTCAGCTCTGTAGAAACGAGCGGCACCTGCAGGAGCTCCAGGTGACGTCCTACGACGGCAAGCTGATCTGGAAGATCGAGGACTTCAGGAGCCGGAGGGAGGCCGAGGTCAACGGTCAGCAGCCCTGCCTGAGCAGCGTGCCGTTCCACACCGGAACCTGCGGCTACAAAATGGCCTCCAAGGTCTATCTGAACGGGGACGGGGAGGGAAGAGGGACCCACCTGTCCCTTTACGTCGTCCTGATGCCGGGAGACTTCGACGCTCTGCTGCCGTGGCCTTTCAGACAGACCGTGTCCCTGTCTGTTCTGGATCAAAGCGGTGCCGTTAACCACCGGAGTCTCAGCTTCAGACCCGACCCGACGTCCAAAAGCTTCCAGCGACCCGCCGCCGAGTCCGCCTGCAACGTCGCTGTTGGATTTTCTTGCTTCCTTCCCCTCAACAAGCTAGAAACTCCTCAAAACGCTGCGTTTGTGAAAGACGACACACTGTTTGTCAAAGTGAAGGTGGACATGGCAGGTTTAGACCCACTGTAGGCTTCTGGTCTCTAACTTAAAACTTCAAAGGCATAGTTTGATATTTAGGGAAGTATTGTCTTTCTTTGTGACAGTTTTTCCTTTAAGCTTTAGGATCATCTCAGGGATTCTTTGATGGAGGTCCGACTGTGGTCACTCAGTATTATTTAATGCACCTCATCTTGAGGTCACGACTTAACTATCTGACACTTGGAGCTTAAATCAAGTTATTTATGTCTGTCGTCCTGAGATCAAGATGTAATTATCTGCAGAAACAGTTAAGTATTGGTCAGGACTGAAATGTGTCTTAATTCTGAGAATCAGAAGAAGAAGACGATGCTCAGAACAACATTGTTATCAGCACTGTGTATTATCTCAACTTAATAATGAATCTTTGGGGCAGGAGATGATGATAAACTGACAGCTGTTTTTATTTTTCTGTGTGGCAGCTACTGAACTACTGCAGACAAGTTTTACCGTTTGGTTATTCTTCTGGGTATCTTGATTCTACGGCAACCGTCTGCTCAAAAATAGTGTCTGTTCAGCGGACAGATGTGATTTCATTGAGCTGAACAGGAGATGAAATGTGAAGATCTGGTTTCTGATTGGCTGCCAGGTCAAAAAGCAAGACTCTGTGTTGCTGCATCGATGGAATTTACTCATACTTCAGGTAAAGGAGAGAGAGGAAGGGAGATTGTTGTGTCTGTAAAGAGAACGAGGTACTCCATCTTTCTGTGAAAGAGACGACTCAGGGTTTAATCAGGCAACTGAAGAAATAAAGTCTTCTGTTAATAAAAGTAAAGTGTGTTTCCTTTATTCTTTTTCATGACGTCTCTGACTTTCGGCAGAAAAACTGTTTCTGGTCTCTATTACCTTATTCATGACAAGAGTACGGGGTGGAATTCACTCACTCGTAACACACTACACTACCATCAAATATCTTATATCTCATATTTATTGGCCGATTACGTTTTCTGAACCTGCTGATTCAGAATTTTGATGATTCAAATTGTCTTTCTTTCTTTCTTTCTTTCTGAGAACTATAATTGACAACAATATAATACACAACATATTTTCCCCTTGACTAATGGAAAATTGAAATTCCATTGTATGTCCATAATTAAACTGTATGTTTTCAAGGTACCACAAAGTGGTAGAAGTAGCAAAGTGATTTGAGAAAGAGGATTACTTGCTCAAAGCCATCTAGTTTTTGTTTTAGCACGAACATGCATGGGACAATTTTGCAGTTGTGTGCTAAAATATCTCAAGTATTCTCAGACACAGTGGGATACAGCCCTTCGTTGGTTTTAGTTTGATATCAATCATATGATATTACTTTGCTCTACCACTAACACTTTGGACTTTAATTCTTTATATTCACTCTGACATTTTTAGTATCTCATAATTATGACTTAGTATCTCATAATTTGATTTAGTATCACATAATGATGAGATGATAAGTCATAATTATGAGATACTAAGTCATTTGATGAAAGTTTGTCATTATAATGCCTTACGGGATCTTACTTTTTTCATTACAGTGGCAGAAATGGGCTTCCATATATATATTTGAGACAATTGTAATAAAGTTGATTTATTTTGAATTAGTTCTCCTCTCCAGAGAAGCAGGAAAACTGAACTAGACGTGGAATCGGGTGTGACTGCAGCATTTGACAGGCGTGGGGTGAAAACACGTCGTACTTGTCTCCACTGATGGACGGTCGAGCGCAGCAGCAGCGCTATGCGGTTATAAAAAGGCCGCCGTTGATTGGACTGTAACTGGACTCCTGCAGGCTGAGGGATGCGCTGCTCAGGACCAACGCGACTATTCTGAGAGCTTTTGTTGTGCTGACGGCCGCCATGCTGACGACATGTGGAAGGTCAAACGTGAGTGTTTTCACTGCATGCTCCGTGTTTTTCACCCAGTAAATCACTGTTACAGCTAGTTAGATGTGACTGTTTTGAACAGATGCAGTGATGAGCCTGACTGACTCTTCTGTGTTATAACACCAGCATGATCGTTGATTGTTTGTATCCTCTGGAAGTCCTTAATGGCTCAGTTTTTTTCTTAGACTAGATAAAGTGTTTGGAGTTTAATCTCAACAAAAAATATAAATATGGATCTTCTTTGATGAATTATGGAATACAAATATGTAAAAAGGACAACTAAAAAAATGTAATTAACAATTTCTTTCAAATGATTATTGGTTTTTGTCTTTGCAATCATCGGTTTCACACAAGCAATTTATTTTATTTAGTTTTTGAGCGTTATTTGACCATATCAGTGTGAGAGAGAGAGAGAGGCAAACAAAAACAAGCTATTTTTAAATGTTATTTTTATCTCAAGATCATGTAGGATTGACTCATCCACCAAACAACTGTCTAAAAATGTGTCAAAGTTCACATTATAAATATATAAAGCAGAGAACTGATACATTTAATCCATGATATGTTCAACATTTTGCTTTTGTTGCAGCTCCGGTTACCTTTTCAATGGAGACGAGATACCGGCCGATTTTGGAGGTAATCATTCGTAACAGTGTGAGATAGTAATGCCTTCATAGTTAGCTAACACTGAAGATAAGCATCATTAATCGATTATCAATATTCTCTCAGCCGTTGAGTGAGCTTGTGAGATCTGACTGCACAACTAAGTTGATCTTGATCAACTCCAAAACAAAAGATCAACTCCATGTGACTAAATCAAAACATGCCAGAATAGACATTAGTCAACATTGTTGGCATCCTTTAGAATAAAAGCTCTTCCTGTCTCATCTAAAAACCACTTCCTGTGCGTTCAGAGTCTGGTCCCCCCTGACCCCATGTCCCAGTTCCACCTGAGGAGATTTTCTCCTGACGAGGAGTTTCCTGACCTGAGCAGGAACTCCACCTGGATGGGACGGATCCTCACACCGGCCATGTACCACCGGCAGTTCCACCGCTGCACCCACAGCGGAGTCATCTTCGATGACGTCATCCGCCCGGGCCTCGAGGAACCAGGTGATGTCAGCGTGATGTCAGAGTGATATCAGCGTGATGATGGCTCACACTCGAGACTAAAATCAGGAAGAAGTGATGGAAGAAAGCCAATCAGTAATGATTTTGATAGTAGAAACTTCAGATATACGTATATACTTCAGTTTCTCAGCTGATCATAATTTATAGTCCAGTTTTTAATGCTGTGTTCACTGACATTACCGGTGTTAACATGACTAACTTTATTGCTGTTGAGTTTTATTCTGTGTTTAAATAACAGCTTTTATTTTAATGTTTGGCAGTAAAGAAACATTGTGCTTTACGTTTAGATACATTTAAGATAAAGTTAAACAGTTATTTCAGAAATGTAAATTAATGGTGGATGGAGGAAAATATTTTGTGTATTTTTGTTCCTGTTGCGTTAACCTGCAGTTCCTCTTATAGCCACTAGAAGAAACAGGCCGTATTTAAGTGAAAAAAACTCTCGAAACACAAAGTCAACACATTTTCCTTTGATCTGGGAGGACTGCGAATGCAAGTCTTGTAAATGTAAATGTCCTGTTTGTGTATGAAGGTGATTGGTCTAGTCCTGTATCTGTGGGCTGCGTCGCGGGCGACGCTCAGTGCTACGTCCTGTTCTGTGACTTCTTCGATCGAGTCATCGAGGCGCATCACCAACACAAGATCAGCAGCCAGACGCCAGAGGGCGACTTCAACTACGACAACTTGAAGGTAGCTGGTCAGACCACGTCACCACCAGGAGAGAACCTCTGGGTCTGAAAAGTGAAGAGAATGTTGAAGTACCTTAAACTTGCATTCTCTCTAATGTCCATCAGGGGGCGACTTCTCTGGATACAAATAACAGTCAGATTGTATAGAAGTCTATGAGAAAATGACTCTACTTATCACTTGATTTATTACCTCGGTAAACATTGTAAACATGGGTTTATGGTCTCAATTTCTAGGTTAAAGTCTTCTTCAATACAGCATGATGTTAATTTAGTAAATTATGGTTAATTTAGAGTCAAATAGACCATAAACCAAAGTATGCTTTAGGGCGGGGCTACTGTGATTGACAGGTTGCTACCACGGCGTTGTCCGGTCTGGGTGTTGTCCATGTTTACTTCTTCCATCTTTAACTCTTTAACAGAGTGTTCTAGTTCATGAAAGTTAATGTTGACACAAAAAGCCAAGATGGCGTCAGGCCAAAATACAAAACATGTAACAAAGAAGTCTGACTTATGATGTTATCATTATTAATGTAACTGATGTTTTCTGGCCAGCATCCTGCTGTTAACCAGCGTTTGAGCTCACAGAGGTCTGGAAGAAAAGCTTTAGAAAATGACGCTCAACAACTTATTTGTTCAATGCTAGCACTTTAGCTTCGCGTGCGACCACTGTAACTGTAACGTTTCCACAGAAATGTTCTCGTCTGTGTGTGTGTGTGCAGGGCACTTGTGACTTGGACAGGTCATATGCCGCACGCTGTGAGGTGAGTGTTGTTCGAGGCGTCGAGGACTTCTGCTTCCCGACGCACTGCAGCCGAGGAGAGCGCAGACAGCTCCTCACACTGGCCAGGAGAGGTACTGCATGTCTGTGTGTCAGAGTAGATTAGCGGTTCAGCGGGTTCAGCTGGGCTCAGGGCTGGATGCAGACAGAGTCAAGATATTTGCAACAAAAAAATTTAGTTTTCCCACACAAAGAACAGTTTGGGTTCACTGACAGCCTGGTCCAAAGAATTTGACCACTTTTCTGAATATGCATCACTGTGAGTGAGTTGGTGTGAGTCAAAGTAAGCTGGTAGCCAGTTCACCAGTGTGTCCCTCTTGTCCTCACAGCTCTACAGCGGCTGGAGGAGGAGAAGCTGCCGGGTCGACTCCTCCTACTGGAGGAGCTGGACCAGGAGCAGCAGCGGGAGCTGAACCTGGACCCTCCGTCCTCCTCTCAGCTCCGTATCGGCGTGGCCCGGGACTGGCCCGACTCCAGAGCAGTCTGGTCAGTCTGGTTTCGTACCAAGTGACGTGAGCAGTAACTGGAACCTGAGACACCAGTGGTTCAAATCCTAAAATCCTAAAATCCAAATGTCACACTAGCTATGAACCAGTGTGAACGAAACCAGTCTGCCACTGTGATGCTTCAGAGTATCAGTGAAACATTTCAGGAACACGATTCTCCTGTCAAACATGTAAAATCACATTATTCCTGGTTGCAGGGTGAGTAAAGACGGCAGCCTAGTGGTCTGGGTCAACATGGAGGACCACCTCAGACTCGTGTGCACACGAGACGACGCCGACGTCGCCGAGGCCTTTAAATGCATCTGCATCAACCTGCAGAAGGTCAGAGACGGGTCTCATTCTCAGGAAATTGCCGGTTTCATGAATGTGTTGTTATCTACACTTTTGATTTCAACCATGAGCTCTGAGCATCACCAAGTTTACAACACGTTATAAGTACGTTTTAAGTTTACAACATCTGCTCCCATCCTCCAGATGTTTATACTAAGGGTAGATAATAAGCCACAATTAATAAATTATAAAACTATATCAGACTTAAATCTTACCTTAACCATATAAGTAACCTGATGACATCTAACTGGTCAGACTGGAATTAATCCAGACAAACAAAATCTTGCACTAATGCATTTAAAGAAAGCATGTTTTTGTCGAATCTCCAGGGAAATACTACAAAACTGACTTTTAAAAGTACTACCTGATACTCCTCATACTGTTTATGGTGTCGGACTTCTTTCCGTCCTCCAGAGTTAAGAGGAGTTTCTGCGTTCTTGACAAAGTTCCTGTGATAGAAATCTATGCCTCTGACCTCTGACCTCTGACCTCTGTGTTCCCAGCTGGAGGAGTTCTACAGAGAGCTCAAACACCCGTTCACCTGGAAGCAGCAGCTGGGGTGGGTGAGCAGCTCTCCGGCCGACGTGGGGACGGGTCTGAGGATCAGAGTCCACCTCAGACTGCAACACCTCCCCAGACACAAACGCCTGCAGGACGTCCTGAAGAGACTGAGGATCCGCATGCACACGACGACAGGTAGCGAGGGCAAACCTGACACTCGTGTCTCATCGCATAACTCGAACCTCGCCTGACTTAAGAAGCATCAGAGAGAATTAACACAATTAGATTTAAAATATTTAATATATAGGTATACTGCTGGGTGGCTCATAAATTCAGCCTTGGATCAATAAAGTTTTTGTGATCAAATAACATCAAAGATGCGTGTAGTCCGAGCACAAGATGGTCTCTAGTTATTTATGTTTTCAAGATCAAAGAGCAGCAACTAACACAAACTCGTATCAAAGATATCTGACATGCTTCATAGCTTCATGCGGCATCTGACCTGAATCACAAAGTCAAAGCAGCTCTTGTTTCAAACTTGCCTTTCCATTTCCCAGATTCCCCGGCGCTGTACTGCGTGAGCAACGAGGCGACCTTCGGCCCGAGCGAGGTGGGGCTGACCCAGCTGGTGGTGGACGGGGTCAAACTGCTCCTCGCCATGGAGAAGAGGCTGGAGGGCGGCCGAGACATCGATGAGCTCGTTCCTACACAGAAGTAGACGATTGGCCGGAGTCAGGAGGAGAACAGATGGACCGACCAATCAGATGGAAGCGTTAAACTCGCTCCATCATACAGCAAACAATGTTAAATTAGGACATTATAAAGAGTCTGGTTGGTGTTTACTGCTTGAATCCAAGAGCTTTAAGAGTTAGTTTGATGTTTGTAAATATATTCACCATCTTTAAATTAACAGGAGTATTTCTTTCATTTATTTATATTCAATTGAATTAAATTGAATTATTATGCCATTATATCAAATCTCTGTTGCTATAATAATCAATTCAAACAATCCGTCAACAACTAACAAGACAATCAGCTGAATTCTTCATTTACGTGTCTCATGTTTTTGTCTGATCATTAAATTTGGTGTAACCGATGGACAGACTTTGGAGAGGGAACTTAAAAACACTTCATGATGGAAGAAGTTACTGAGAACATTTACTTTAGTAAAAGTAGGCTGGTCTCATACCACAGTGTAGAAATACTCGAACTACAAGTTAAAGTGCCGCATTCAACATTTTACTACAAAGTACAATAGCAATAGCTTCAAAATATACTTAAAATACCAAAAGTAGAAGTATTCATTATGCAGAATGTCCCGTTTCAGAATAATCAACTTTAATTATTGACGCATTAATGTGTTCATCTCTTACATGTTGCAGCTGGGAAAGCTGGAGCTCCTTTTAACTACTTGGGTAACACTGCTGGGTAACGATTATGTTTTCAATGGGTTTCTACTACTTTACAGTTTACCAAGGAAACAAACAAACAAAACCCTTTTTCTTTTTCCAATTGGGGAGCATTCATTAAGATAGTCAGCACATATTACTGCAACATAAATGAAATATTTAGTTATTTGTAGAGGTTCATGAACAAGGGACACCTGTCTGACACACAGCTCACTCACTGGAGGAAAGAATTAAACATTTCTCTCTGAGATGCAAGAATACAAGTAAGTAGGAAATAATCGGGTTATTGTATTTAAGTACAGTACTTGAGTAAATGTACTCTGTATGTATTTTCCACTGCTGCTCCATCTCTTATAAACACTGAGGGAAACCTTTAGAAACGACTAAACTCTTATCTTAAAACAAAAGGTTTTACTTGAACAACCTTCAGTGTGTACTTCACATTGAGTCTGATCCTGGACTTTCTTGGAGTCCGGTCCTGGATTCGCCTGAAGTCTGGTCCTGGACTCACATGGAGTCTGGTCTCGGACTGGCCTTGAGTCTGGTCCTGGACTCCCCTGGACTCCGGTCTTTGAATTACCTTGAGTCTGCTCCTAGACTTGCCTGGAGTCAGTATTTGAACAGGTGATATTACTGACATCTGTAATGGTGTACAGCAGGAACATTACATGTACAAGTACACATTATAGAAGAAACCCACTTGGACCAGGTTCAGCTCTTCCATCAAGTCTTCATGAAGACTGAACCGGTCAATAATGAATATTGCGTGTGGATGTGTGTTTGTTTGAGTAGTGTACCATTTGACTGGGAGCTTTGCTGAGGGGAATAAATAGTTAAATACTTCATCAGTGGATGTTCAGAGAATTCACTAAACCAACAGCTGTGGTTTCATCTTCTGGTTTTAACGCTGCGATCACAAAACGACAAAAAATGAAAAGGTTATATTTGTGTGGTTTTTATTCAAAATGTTTTTAATCGATCATGGCTACACTGGACTTCTGCTACTTCCCTGCTCACGACGAGCCGGTCGGTCACATGGAACGAGTTATTATCTGGAAGCTTGAGGCGAAGGCTATTTTCAAGTAAGAGGCTCAGATTTACAGTCTTCCCCAGGTGACCCTGAAGGCAGCGTCGTAGTCGCACCTTTTCGGCCCTCTCTCCTCCCCCCGTCACGCGGGGACGCGAGGTTCGCGTCGTTTGTTCCCTTCCCAGTTTGTAAGTGCTAGAAAAACGTACAGTACAAAGTGTTCTCCAGTTTCAGTAGTGACGGAGAACCATTGCACGGTGAACCCCTCGGGACCTCGACACTGCACGGACTCGGTGGATTCGTGGGAACGAAATTCAAAATATACAGAAAACACTTAAACCCACAGACTGCACCGTTTCCTCTGAGACGACTGAATGCATCGGAGATACAGAGCAGTACATTCAGAAGGCAGTCAGTGGTGGAACACATAACAGGGTCATCTGCCAAGAATCAGCAACAAACAGGAAACTCGATTTCTGCTGCAAAGAGTCCGTTAAAGGATAAATCTGGTGATTTTCTACACGTCGCAAAAAGAAAAGACCAAAACCAATAGTGAACGTATCTACTGACAGGTGTGTGTGTGTGTCTGTGTGTGTGTGTCATATGTCTTAACCTTCTAAATATTCACTAGAGCGACAAATGTGGATTAATCCGCTGTGGAAAATAGTCCCAACTAGTTATTTCCTCCGTTTTTTAATTTTTTTTAATTAAAATAAAAAAATTAAAAACAGTCAACAGCTGTTTTAGGAAATTATGGAGCCTTTTTTTTATATTAAACATATTTGTAAATATTTACGTCTTCAGTGGGATCCAATGGGCTCGGAGCTGAGAGCCACAGACAGGAAGCACATGATATTAGTTGATTATAAAAAAAACCCAAATATATACATATAGAAAAAAACCACCAGACTGATCCTTTAGGTTTGAACAGGGGACATTGTGATTGCTCATGGGGGCAGTTCTGGTTTAATGCAACATAAACATTACGTTTTATATCTTGCTGTTAAAAGCTTTGAAAAGAAAAAGAAAGAATAAAGTCAGAGTTTCAGTGAAAACAAACGTCGACAGTGTGGACCAAATGAAAACCGACTGATCAATACTGTACCTGCACATATTCACCTGGACAGGTATGGTTTTATACAGCAACAATAATAAAATAATACAAACACATTCTGTTCTGTCAGCTGTAAATGTGTTAAAGAAAAGAAAGAAAGAAGAGCTTTAGAGTTGTGTTTGAACCGCTGACATCATCGACCGAGAGCTCCAGTATTATTGCGATTGCGATAGTATTAACATCAGCCGGCGAGGGGGAGGGGGGGTGTCAGAGGTCAGAGGTCAGGGAGGATGACGTCACCGATTGTACGTCACACTTCATGACTCATTACCTCGACTGTAAACTGTGCAACTCAACTGCGCAACTGGATCTTTGACGCAAACGTCAGCAAAACAATAAAAACGGGTGTTTAAAATCAGGAGGAGAAACTAGCGACATGTAGTTTCTAGTTATATCAGATTGTTCCAAATAGATGATTTAGTTTGTTTTAAAAACCAGACCGACAACTGAAACCAGCGAGAAAGAGACAAAGATCCCTCTGAGCAATAACAAGAGAATAAATCAACAGTCATTGGTAAAATAAACTGGGAGCTTAACATCAAAATGTGTGCAAATTTAAATATGAACAGCTTCCTGTTTCAGAGTAAAGTGTTTCACTATAATGCAGCCAATGACGAGATGGAATAAACGGGCAACGTGTCGCTTTAGCAAAGCTCTTCTTCAAACGTCACAATAGAAATAGAAGGTTAGTGTAGGGTTAGCACTACTAGAATATCAGCTGATCACACTATAGACTGACAAACCACAGTTTAAACCTCTACAGTCTAACACTGAGTAGACCTCAGAGGGCCCAAAGAGAAGCGGACTAACTCAATATCTAGAGCCCAGTTACACCGATGTGGTTCAAGAAGGATCGAGGGTCACGGACGCGTTTCTGGACTAGAAAACAAACAGTATTCTCTGCCGTCATGTAACACTGTGTGGACATCGACTAAAATGAAAGTTTGAATCATTTGTTTATTCTTCTTTTGGGGCCAAAACTTCAAATGTGAATAATACATTTGGTGTCTGAATTACGCTTTACCTCTTGTGCTACTCGTGCACCAGGAGAGTTGCACAGGTACAGCGGAGGTCGTGTTTCACTGACTGTTTACCTGCACTCCAGAGACCAGATCGCTGTTAGCGAATCAGGCTACGGTCTGATAAAACTCCAGGTTTCATAGAGTTTGGTCTTCACATTTCCCTCAACGTACAGCTACTTCACCATTCCGGCCCGTTGACATGAAAAGCGCTTGGCGCCAAACACCAAAAAGGTGTGGAAACCCAACACTCCCATCAGGCTTCTCCAACATAACTCCACCTGTGTAATCAGCTTCAGTCCGCCTGACCTCTTTTCCTCTTAACGGGATGGTTCAGAATTCAGTTTCCAAGGTGTCGGAAAAATCTGAAGTGCATGTAAACAGTGATAAACCAACAAAGTCTTCGCTCGGGCAGGCAGCGACAGATGGAAACGGCCTCATTAGCCCCGGTGTTTGTTCTGGATCTCATCACTGAGGGGACCACAGCCTGCTGAATATCTGCACCGTCAGCTTTAATATTTGGTTTCACTGGCAAACATTTAGTGAGAAACATTAAATAGTAAGTGTGTTTGAGTATAATAACGTGTGTTTTCTCTGAGTCATACAGCAGTTAGCGCGGTGCGGAACTCAAGGCGGCATCCGTCACTCGGGCGGAGCGCCGCTCTGTGAGGTATTCTCCTTTTGATAGCAACTGGAAGTTGTTCACAGCCTGAGCTCGTTGGCCACTTTGGAGGCGATGTTTTTGAAGGCGATGGACGTGCCGGAGATCCGCTTGAAGCGCACGCCGTTGAGCGAGAGGCGGGGCAGCTTGCACACCTCCATCTCCCATTGGACCAGGCTGTCCTGCCGCGCGTCGCCGTGCACGCAGAACAGCGAGTAGCGCTCGCGCTGCTCGTAGTCACAGTTGTTGGCGTCCAGGACCCTCCGGATCTCCTTCATTATGTCCCCCGGCTCCATGGAGGACGTGGTCTTCATGCTCCAGGTGAAGCGCAGGGCGCGGGGCTTGGACTCCCGCCCCTCCTCTTTGGGCTCACCGGATAAACTCCTGCAGGACGGAGACCCAACAGAGCCAGAGCGTTAACACAGGAAGCTGCAGCGGCTTCATTGTTTTGAGGTGGAGGCAGAACATAAAACCAAAACTATCCTCGTAAACAACACTACAAGTGAGAGAGAAAATGTGTTTTTTTGGCTCTTACTGACCTGCGTACAAACTTGGAGGTGAACTTCCCCATGAGGGAGGTGGAGGTGCCGCGGCGGGGCGTGACCAGAGATGCGCCGGCGTGCGTCGACAGGCTGGGCGAGGCCGGCGGGCCGTTGTAGGTGGCCGGTCGTCGGTCTCGGAGCTGAGCGCCGTGGAAGGTGGAGCGGCTGGAGGAGCCGCGGGGGAAGCGGGTCCGGTCTGGAGTGGCGCTGCTGCTGCTGGTGACGCTGAAGGCCGAGGGTGATGACGGAGGCTGCTGGGGGGAGCTAAAGGGCGGGGGGGGGAGGGAGCAAAGGGACGATGTAAAGACGTTCATTCAAACACGGAGAACTTGAGTTTCGACAGACTGACTCACCTCTGGTACTCTGCGTTGTCGTCGATGGGGGGCAGGCTGGACTTCATGGGATGTCCCGACGCCGACATGGACTTGACATGACGGGGGCGTGCGGACGAGATGGTTGATCCCGGCGATGGGGAGGGGGATGCTGCAGGTACCTCAGGTAGACTGAAGGAGAGACAGATTAGTTAGTGACGAGGAGAATACCAGCATGTGATCAACGAGAAAACATTTAAAAACTCCCAGAATTCCTCTCACCTGCTATCCTTCCCGTTGGGAACAGCAGCCGAGTGGCGATCAGTACTCGTCCTCTCATGAACATACGTGTTCCTCCTAGTTATGCTCTGCAACACACACACACACACACACACAGTCAGCTTCATTAAAAACAGTATGAAGAGCTGACTCCGCCCCCTACAGGCTGCACAGTGCATTACAGCCACTACTTGAACAAACACCCGGATGATTCCTCTGGTATTAGATTCTCAACGGCAGTTGAGCTACATTTATAATTTTAGGCGGTATGATTGCAAACAAAGGAAAACAGGGTATCAGTCTGTAGCGGGACCTGGTTTAAACAGGGTATCAGTCTGTAGCGGGACCTGGTTTAAACAGGGTATCCGTCTGTAGCGGGACCTGGTTTAAACAGGGTATCCGTCTGTAGCGGGACCTGGTTTAAACAGGGTATCCGTCTGTAGCGGGACCTGGTTTAAACAGGGTATCAGTCTGTAGCGGGACCTGGTTTAAACACGGTATCAGTCTGTAGCGGGACCTGGTTTAAACAGGGTATCCGTCTGTAGCGGGACCTGGTTTAAACAGGGTATCCGTCTGTAGCGGGACCTGGTTTAAACAGGGTATCCGTCTGTAGCGGGACCTGGTTTAAACAGGGTATCAGTCTGTAGCGGGACCTGGTTTAAACAGGGTATCCGTCTGTAGCGGGACCTGGTTTAAACAGGGTATCCGTCTGTAGCGGGACCTGGTTTAAACAGGGTATCAGTCTGCAGCGGGACCTGGTTTAAACAGGGTATCAGTCTGTAGCGGGACCTGGTTTAAACAGGGTATCAGTCTGTAGCGGGACCTGGTTTAAACAGGGTATCAGTCTGTAGCGGGACCTGGTTTAAACAGGGTATCAGTCTGTAGCGGGACCTGGTTTAACCCAGTATATGTTTGCACCGGGACCTGGTTTAAACATGGAATTGGGTTGTACCGGGACCTGGTTTAAAGACGGTGTCTGTATAAGGACCTGGTTTAAACCTATTATCTGTACCGGGACCTGGTCTGGACCAGAATTTAAATCCTCTCACCCCTGAGGCAGTGGCTGACCTCCTGCGGTCTGGAGCTCTTATGGGTGACGCCGGCTCTTCCTTCCTGTCGCTCTCCACGCTGTTGGCATGCCCACGCTTCGTGTAGGAGACGGGTGGGGGGATGGCGGGCGCCACTGAGACACAGGACAGACAGCATGCAAAGATCTGAGGTTAATACTCTGAGGTTCGCCCGAGCTTTCGACCACCTCTGCCACGTCTGGACAGAAACTCACCGTGGTCGCTGAAGCGCCGCTGCTTCTGATTTACCGATGTGTTGCGAGAGTGGGCGGGGGACTGACTGGAGCCGTTGAGGTCGCTGCTGGGTCGGGACCTGTGTAACAGGTTACTGCCGGACAAAGACTCACTGCCTTCGCACTGGTGGAGAGAGCCAAAACAGAGGATTCTGGGTAGAAGTTGTTGCAAGGTGTATTTTTGTCCTCCTTTGATGGAGCAGTTCCCCCCCCCTGCTTCAAGTCTTTGTGCTAAGCTAGGCTAAACAAGTCCTTGCTTTGTCTCTGCACTGAACACAGAGATGAGGTTCTGGAGGAATCAGGAGGATTTCACTGAACGTACCACAGTTCATGTTACAAACCTCAGCAGGTTTCCTCCCCAGCAGCAGGTATATCGCCGTCACCTCGTTGTATTTCTGACCGTCCAGCGCCTTCATCACTTCCTCCTGAGGGAAGCCCATCGTCCCCATCAGCTCTGATCGGTCAGAAAACACACAGCTTTGGGTTAATGTACTGACGTTTACCACGTTCACCATCTTCATTTAGCGTGTTAGCATGCTAACATTAGCTAATACAACAACAAGCATAGCTGAAGCTCCAATTGCTGGCGATATATTTCCGTCAACTGACAGACGAGCGTGGCTAAACAACGTGGCCATGAGAGTCGTGATCGGTCCAAATTCTGTCCAATTTAGTGACAACTTGTGGACGTGATTTATGAAGTTGAGTTGATTAAAAGATGAAGCTTAAATGTATTAGATCTACATGATCAGCTGCCTCCAGATAATAGAGTGACATCATCAAACAAAGAGGATTATGGGACATCCAGAGCAGCATTGTCGGCCTGTTGGAGTCGTGTTTGTCTCCACCAGCTCAGTGTGTATTAAATAGATATATCAAAGGAATCATGAGAATCTACCATGTGTGTGTGTGTGTGTCATACCGATGCGTTTGAGGTCGTTGAAGTCTTGTTCTGGTTCGTTGTATGTTTTCAGCTCCTTCTCGTCGTAGCCGACGTTCATCCATCGATCCTTCATAATTTGCTGGGGAAAAAACAAAACAATCAGGAGCCGTTTCATTTTTTTGTGGATCTTCCAGATCAATTTTAGGGTTGACTATATGGTATAAATGTTCCACATTTTATGGTAAGCATGTCATGCAGTGTTCGCGCTGGTCTCCTCGTGATCTTGTCTCGGTCTAAACCCCTCAAAGTCTTGGTCTTGACCAGGCGGCAACCTCCGGGTTTGAAAAGTGCAGCCAATACGGAAATGTCTTAAACCTGCATTCTCTCTATTGGCCTGCAGGGGGCGACTCCTCTGGTTGCAAAAAGAAGTCTTATTGTATAGAAGTCTATGAGAAAATGGCCCTGCATTCAGGGTCCAGTTTTAATATTGCAAGCACAAAGCAGACATACGTCAAAGAATTAGGTGCATCTCCACCTTTGCATCTGGAAAATACTCAGAGGCTTTTATTGTGAAGCAGCTTGGGGAAGTGATGAGATAGACACATGCGAGCTTTAAATGTTGTATGCAGGGCTTGAGGTTCCAGGTTGCTGGTTCTAGTCCCCGGCGCTGGTCTTACCTGCAGGCTGCCTCGTTTCCCCGGGTTGAGCACCAGCAGCTTCTTCAGCAGGTTCTCACAGTCTGTCGACATGTAGAAGGGAATCCGGTACTTTCCTCTGAGAACACGCTCCCTCAGCTCCTACACACACACACACAAACAACATTGTCTCATTAATTAAGTAAAGCTGCAGTGATAGAATATTAATCTGCAACTATTTCGATCATTGATTAACCGTAAAAGTCATTCTTTGTTGTTTTTTTTGGACTGGACATCACCTCAGGCTCGAGGAAATTGCGACGAGTATTATTAAATTGAGAAAATAATCTGCAGATTAACGGTTTATGAATTAATCATTAGTTGCAGCTCGTCTGTGGAGCGTCAGTGTTTTACTGTTGTGAACGTCACCGGACATCAAGAAGCACTCTGGATCAAGAGGGTCCAGCTGCAGACCTCCTCTCGTCCCATTGGCTCACAGACACAAGGGACCCTTCTCCTCTGGATGTCCACTTGAAGCACAAACACTTCCAACATCAAGCGGAGGAACGTTTTCATTTTGAAGTGAACAAAGAAGAGGCACAGGTGCGTTCGTTTGACACATAATTTAACATGAACACTGGTCCTCTGTGGTCATTCAGGATTTACAACTGTCAACATCCAGCAAGGAACATTTTCATCATGACATTTAAAAGAAGCACAAAATACAAACTTCAACTTTGTGTGAAGAAATGTAGGAGATAAACCAGAGGTGGAACAAGTACTCCGGTCTTTTACTTCAGTAAAAGTAGCAAAAGTGCAGCGTATAAATACTCTGTTACAAGTCCTAAACTCAAAATGTTACTTAAGAACAAGTACAAAAGTGTCAGCATCAAAATAGACTAAAAGTAAAAGTACTCATAATGCAGAATATCCCATTTCAGAATAATATATTATTTGATTATAATTATTGATGCATCAATGTGTTCATCACTGTAATGTTGCAACTGGTAAAGGTGGAGCTCATTAATTACTTTATATACTGCTCGGTCGTTTAATCTATGACAATAGCAAATTATTTATTATCTTGTGTTAATAATCTGAATCTGTAACTCAAGCTGTCAAATACATGCAATGGATTATTAACAGTTGTGCAATAAATCCTCTATTTGTGAGCTATGAGTCGTTTTTTTATTATTATTTTAAAAGTGTTTCTATTATTTTGTCCACACCTTGAGGTTCTGTCCGTCGAATGGCAGCGAGCCGCTGACCAGCGTGTACAGAATCACTCCCAGACTCCAGACGTCCACCTCCGGCCCGTCGTACTTCTTCCCCTGCAGAGTTACAGAACTACATTACCCAGCAGCCCACTGCTTTACCACTCACAAACACACGTCCTCAGGTGCTGCACGTTCACTACATGATTGAGATTGATTCATAAAAAAATCAGTTTATAAAGTTTTCTTATATTTTCCTCTGAATAAACAAAGTTTCATCTTATTTTATTTTAAATATGTTGACAGTAAATATCCGCCTGTCAAAATCAAAGCTCTGTCTCATATTCTCTCCAATTTTGTCTTTATAAATTTCAAAACAAACATTAATAAAACATGACAAAATGAGTTAATTAGCTTTAATGGAACCAGTGAGCCATAAAAAAAAAAGCATCAGACGTGATAAAACAGAATGCAGCTGCATGGTGTCTGTTATGCAGGTGTGGTGGGCGGAGCCTACTGCTCACCTGGAAGAGTTCAGGAGCAGCGTAAGGAGGAGATCCACAGAACGTGTCCAGCTTACTGCCCAGCGTGAACTCGTTACTGAAGCCAAAGTCTGCGATCTTGATGTTCATGTCGGCGTCCAGCAGAAGGTTCTCTGCCTGAGAGACACACACAGAGTTCTGTACTTTAAAACACTTCATTTAACAATAAACTACGGCACAAAGATGTCATTCTAACATGTCATCAATTTTACTTTAATTTAGAAATATAATGTAGTATACAATGTAATAAAACAGCATAACATATTACAATATACTACAGTATAATACAGAATGGGATATAAAATATAATATTTTATACAATAAATATAGTATAATAAATGAAAAAAGATTTAAAAAAAAAAAATCACACACTTCTAAATGTTTTTACATTTAATCATGCACCATATTTATTTTATTTTATTATTATTTTAGACAGTAAGAGACGGAGAGAAAGAGGCGGATTCATTACAGATAACAGGATAATTAACAACGTATATAATTTATATTTATATAAATTATTCACATATTAAGCATAAGCATATTCACATTAAATCAAAATAATCAAAGCTTTAAATCTCATTTTGTTTATATAATGTGTGTGTGTGTGTGTGTGTGTGTGTGTGTGTGTGTGTGTGTACCTTGAGGTCCCGGTGTACAATCCTCTTCTGGTGACAGTACTCCACTGCAGACACAATCTGACACAGTGAAAGAAGAAGAATCATTAGAAATCAAATATAACAAGAATTCATTGAGACAGAAATCAGGAGAAACAGCTCAACGATAATAAAAAAAAAGAAGATAAAATGAATAATGTTTCTCCAACAGCAGCAGCGTTTGTTGACCACAGCCCTGTTAGCCGCTACGCTAATGGACCATAATGAGACTGATGTGTTTTATTAGCGGTTACACTAATGCGGGCTGAGGTTTCCCTACGTGGAGGATTAGCTACAGTCCTGGAGGTGCGAGCCCGACATACCCGACACCCAAACTGTAATTTAACCAGAGTATTTACTTCAGAACTGTACAGGAGCGCTTGTGCTGCTCACAAATATTACATTTCTTTTAAATTGTGGGTAACAGGGACAGGAATAAGGGACATAAAAAACACAACACAAACATAGTCTACATCAGAGGCTGCCGTCTTTTAAAAAGGTCTTTAATGGTTGTTAATGTGCAGGATATGTGCTCTCCCGCTCAACTACCTAATGAAGGCAGAAAATGCCCCAAAAATAATTAATAAAAAACAACGTTATTGTGCACTATTTGGTGCTAATTAGATTTAAATCTAATGTGCACTTTACAAAGACTATTTTCCCCACACGTGATGCAGAAATATGCATTTTTACATCACATGTATGAAACTAGTGAGAGTTCAAAACCTACAACTGTCAGGACACCAAGACAAGTTTCATTCGCACACTTTTGCAAGTTAAAAGAGAGACGCATATTTAAACAACTGACCGGGACACAGTGCATTATGGGAAACCGAGGACCAGATATAAAATATACCAGGTATAAAATAATATCACCTGTCGAAACTTGGCTCTGGCCTCCTTCTCCTTCATTCGTCCGTGAGCAACCAGGTAGTCAAAGACTTCCCCTGTGACAGACAGACAGACAGACAGGTCAGCAGATGGACAGTCAGACGGGCAGACAGACAGGTGAGCAGACACGTCACACCTCTAGCTGAAAAACTATGATTATTATTATGGTTTGGAGACCATCTTTTACTTCTTCATTACTGCTCATGTTTACTGTCAGAGGTGGAAGTGTTCATGTAACCTGCTGACAGACAGACAGACAGACAGACAGACAGACAGACAGACAGACAGACAGACAGACAGACAGACAGACAGACAGACAGGCGAGCTGGTCTTACCTCCGCTGGCGTACTCCATCACCAGGTACAGAGTTTTCTCCGTCTCAATCACCTCAAACAGCTTCACTGAAAAACAACAGCATTAAGATATTACTACTGCCAAATACTGAGCACTGCTAGAGGAGGAGGAGCAGGAGAGAGGAGGAGGAAAAGGGACACGAGGAGAAGCAGGAAGAGGAGGATGAGAAGGAGGGGGAAGAAGAAGAGAGATGGGGGATGGGAGGGGGGGGCGGAAGAAGGAAGTTGAGGAGGAGCAGGAGGAGGGCGAGGTTGTGGAGGAGGAGGAAGAGGAGGTGTACAAGTAGTTATGCAGCAACAGGACGAGGATCAGGAGGACAAGGAAGAGGAGGAAGACGAGGAGGAGCCGGAGGTGGAAGCTGTTTATGGAGCAGCAGGAGGAGGAGGAGGAGCTGCACTCACCGATGTTGGGGTGGTTGAGGATCTTCATCACACTGACCTCCCTGAAGAGCTAAAGAGACGATCAGAGTCAGTGAAGCTGATCCTTTAAAATATTTAACGACTCTTCATTCATTAAAGAAATGTCCTCGGTTAATTATGTAATATTGTATTTTGTAATAAAGCGAGTGGCTGCATCGTTATTTAATTCAGGGTGACGAGGTACGTTTACTCAAATACTGTATTTAAGAACAATTTTGAGGTACTTTTACTTTATATGAGTATTTTATACTTTGACTCTACAACATCTAAGAGATGATCTGCAGCATCAACAGACAGCTGAGAGGTCAGAGGTCAGAGCGTACCTTCTGCAGACTGGTGGGGTTCAGCTGAGTTTTGTCGATGATCTTGATGGCGACCTGCACAGAAACATCAAAGTTAATAATATATTAATATCAACACAGTTACCTCCTCATCTGGTTTGTGTTTTATATCATGAGACAACACACTTTCATTATTTAAACATTGAAGGGAAGCCTTAATTTAAAGAAACAGAGTTGCAGCTGACGTGCACTTTTCCGGAAGTTTCTTTATCAGATAAATGTTAAAAACTGAACGCTGCAAAAACAAACAAAAACATTTAATTGAGAAATGACTAAATTTAAGTTATTAGATGCTGTAGCAAGACGGGAATCCCAGTTTCCTTCATCTTGTTTAGTAGCTTATTATTTTTTTATAGTTTCCAGTGAGACTTCCTGGTAACATAAGTAAATTTAATTAAACTAGATACCGCACTTTCCTAAAAACATTAAAGTGCTGTCAAGATACCCTTTACCCGCTTAATCGAATTCATTGTGAAACATCTATCTCTAATTTAATATCTATGTTACACTGAAATCTTCTGTAGACTTTTACAAGAAGCTCTTTTTAATGCGCTCTCATGTGAACACTGCCACATGATGTTAGATGTGACTGAAACAACAGGAGTAATAATCACTATAATGATTATAAGGATGATGATATGAGGATAATAATCCTAAAACTCAAAATGTTGAGATTAATGCACAGAAGAATGCATTCAAATTATAATTTGCGGAGCAAATGGAAAGTGTTTTACAGGAAAACACAGAGTCAGCAGGATAAGAGCTCAGAGTTTCATTCAGGCTCGGGTCCAAAAGAATGCTTCAAAGATGATCAATGTGATTAAAATGGACTGCGGACTGTAGGAAATACGCTGAAGCATCTTCTCTCAGACCATCCACAGCCTGACGTCTCCAGAGACAAACGGAGCAGCCGATTGGACGGCTCTGAATCGTGAAACGGATCTTAAAATAAGTTGGAAGAAAAACGTCTCACACACACACACACACACACACACACACACACACACACACACACACACACACACACACACACACACACACACACACACACACACACACACACACACACACACACACACACACACACACACACACACACACACACACTCTCGTTTGATCTCCTGACCAATCGGCTCTGAGCTGCTGACGTCTGCAGCATTAATAATTAATCCTGAAGCGTTACGTTTCCAGCAGATTTAACCCCACCGGCTCTCTGACGGAGCACATGAAAGAGTCAAAAACTGGAGCAGAAAGTCACTTGATTTACCCAAAATATGTGAGAACAAAAGCAGTAGGAAACAATCCATTTAAAAAGATAATCCTGGGAACATATGATGCACCTTGTTTTTGTCACCATGACAGTACCATTACATTATAATGCTGGTGTTTAAATCACACTTCAGGGTCTGAGGATGGTTCTTGTGTTTTCCCACAATGAGCTGTATGTGTTAAACAGCGACAGTCATTAAAAATAGAGCGAGGAGAAACCAAAATTCATGATGGTACGGATCTTACTTTTGGCTTATATTCTCATAATGAAGGCACCTAAATCTCTATGAGACACAGTTCTGTGTTCGTCCACTGACTGGGCCTTTCAAAGTCACTGTGGGCTCCCCCCCCCCCCCCCCACCCGACCAAATTAAGGCAACTTTGGCCCCAAAATTGGCAGATTGCCTCCAGTAAAAGTATGCCGAATTAGCAATAAGCAGCTCCTATTTGCAGTGTACTCATGGATGTAAAGACAACATTTACTGAATTACTTTGATCATGGACAAAATATAAAAACATGACGACTCTCAGGCAAGTTGTGCAGCGTCTGTTTTGTATGTTTTTTCGGATTTACGGACATTTATCTGCGATACAAACATGATCAGTATTCAGTTTGAGTGAGTTTTAACTCAAAAGAACATGCATCTTAAGAACCTTAATCATCTCCATGATCTGTTGTGTTTGACCGGCTGAGGAGGTTTGTCTAAACTCACCTCTCGGCCCGTCAGGGTGTGTTTGGCCAGTTTGACTTTGGCGAAGTTGCCCTTGCCGATGGTCTTCAGCAGGCGGTAGTTGCCAACGTGCGGCTGTTCGTCCGCGACGGACGTCACGGCGCTGCGACATGGCGGCAGACTGTGGCGGCTCGATGATTTGGTGGGTGGGGTCGGAGGCTCGGGGAGGCCGTCTGAAGTCTTTTGCTGAAAGAGACACAAACGGATTTATTATGAACATTTAAGATTATCCTGAACTGAGCCACACTGAACTAAACGTTTCACCTGCGGTTAGGGGGTGCCGCAGGGAAGCGTACTCGGACCCTTACAGTTTCTGACACAGCTGACATAGTAAAGAATCCATAAGTATGCAGATGATTTGTGTTCTTGTGGTTTAAAGTTAATTAACTGTCCCTAAACATGAGTAGAACTAAATCTACGCTCTTTAGAAGCACTGGAAACTCCCGGACATTTAATGACTGTTAATATCTACGAGCAGGTCTCCTCTTTTAAATATTCATGTGGGAAATTGTACTACCGCCATCAGTTGAGGCTGCATCATCATCATAAAATTAGCTTCTGGTTTGGGTGCAATGAGCAGAGCAATAACAGTAAAGTCCACATGACTGTGAACAATTCCTTTCCCCTTACGCACTTAAAATTAATGTGGAACGCATCCGCAACACTGCAGTCGTGTAACTGAACACAGTCAGACCAGGTTCAACGAGTGATCAACAGAGCTGCACGTCTCACTACAGACCACGCTAGACCACATAGAGACTGACAAACCTTCGTAAATGGCTGGTATTGACAGAACAAACTAATCTACAGGCACTCAAGTGTAAACTGAAACCTGAACACCAGAACACTGTCGACTGTACAGACTGTTCCCTTTGGTTGCAAAAAAACAAAAAAAAAAAGATGTCGACGGCCCAAATGACAAACTGGAGGCTTAGAAACAGACGTCACTGTGACTAAAGACACTTCTTATATCGTCTTCAAAGTGCGGTGTAGGACCAGATGCCCTCATAGTTGTCAGTCCCCTTAACTGGTCAACAGTGATGATGGGGGAGCGAGTGTTGTTCAGGTTCCTCTGTGCCCAAAGAGAACAAACCAAGATGTAGTCAATGGGATAGTTTGCATATTTGTTTTCTTGCTTAGGAGTTAGATGTTCGGATCAAATCCTCTTAAAATGTCTGGCCGTTAAATTTAAAGCTGCAGCCAGCAGGTGGTTAGCTTAGCTTAGCATAAAGACTGGACACAGATAGCCTGGCTCCCTCCACAGCACCTCTAAAGCTCACTGATTAACATGTTACAACTCATTTGTTTAATAGCAATTTGATCACTTCACAGGTTATGAGCCGGACTACCGCCACGGTTTCAGTCCAGGACTATAAACACCAGAGTGAACCGTCTCATCTGCGACTGGCTGCCGGCTGTCAAGAGGAACTGGAGCTGATGGAAACCAGTCTGACAGCATCTGAACCAGCTCTACTGTTACACCTCCACATCGCACTGCACCGCTGCCGGCTGACACGCGACACCCAGTGAAGCACATGATGTCGTACCCACTCAACTGATTTGGTTTTGGGCAATAAAACGTCAACTGACAGATCCGGTGTTGAAGGCCCGGTCACACCAAAGAGTGTCCCCGAAATGTTTGGATCTAGAAGTACGGAGACGCTGTGAAGACTCACCGGGTTAGCTGGAGAACGACTGTAGCTGGCAAGTACATTTACTCAAGTACAAATTCAAAGTACTTTACTTGAGTATTGCCATTTTCTGCTACTTTATACTTCTACATCTCAGAGGTAAATATTGTTGTTTTTAACTCCACTACATTTGTTAAATCCTCCTACTTCTTCAGATTAATAAAGTCTTTAAAAAGCCTCTTGGATCAGCTGGAAGATGTTGAAAACAGGCTGTTTGTTCTTTCTAGAGATACGAGGTTCTCACAGGACAGAGACGCTACAAACACATGATGATCTTATAGAATATGATGCTTTGGTGTATAATAAACTAGACAACAAGATATAAAAGGAGTTAAAAACATTACAGCAGGAAAATGCAACATTCACATTAATGCAGCAGTGAACGTCAAACATAACAGTAAAACACGACGGGGAAATGTTTACTACACAATAAGTACTTTTACTTTGATACTTGAAGTACATTTTGCTGATAATTCTTTGCAGGGCGTTTTCTTGTAGTAGAGTATTTTCAAAGTGTGGTATTAGTACTTTTACTGAATATCTGAATACTTCTTCCACCACTGGCCAAAGTAAACGTCCTTCTCCCCTCATCACATTGATGAACTGGTTTCACTGTGACTCTTGCTCCATCAGAGGCTTCTCCAGATTCAATGACAGATGAAAAGATGTTTGGTTTCCTGCCGTCTGTTTTCCTAAACTAACTAAACTGTCTAAACGGGGACGAGTTCCCCCCGGTGAAGAGCAGAGCAGCAGTTTAAAACAGGAACTTCTTTTTTTTTTTATTTATGCTTCAGTTTACAGATGACAGCAGCTGGAGCGGTCTGCCTTCTATTAGTGGCTCTGCTGTCACCGACTGGAGGCAGAGAACCTTTGTTATTAGTTAAAATCTCGTTTTTTTAAAAAATAAAAAATGCAAAAACCAGATACATTGTGATTGAACATAGAATCATTCCCTTTCTTTGCCGTTAACCAAACTGATCTAGAGAGACGAGAGGAGGGAAGACACTCGACCTCAGAAAGCTGAAGTGAAACCAGAACTTCCAGGTTCTGTTCCACAATTATTACAACTGATCCCTCCAATGATTGGTCAGCTGTGAGGAGGGGAGACCGGCTTTGTGACGATGCATTTTCCATCCGACACAACAGATTTGTTTATTTATTAAGAGGCAGGAACATTTTCTCAAACTGTGATGGTATCATGAAATTTAAATTTGGACATACATGGTTTTCTTTGGTCGGTGACATCTTATAACGTTTGGGGCAAAGATGCTCGAAACATGTACAGAGCTCAAGAATAAGGATCGCCCGCATGCCCCGGGGCAAGTACCAGGACACAGGGCTCGTAAATCTGGCAACTCACATCCTCGATTGGTCAAGTGTAAAAAAAAAAAAAGAAAAAGAATGCAACATTTCCAGAGCAGATGAAGGAAGAAGCTAAGGAGTGAGCCATCTTGCTTCCTTCTCATCAATGTTGAAAGTCGCACATGCTCAGATCTGATCAAACAACCACGAGAAAATGGCTGTTTGGTGGAGATTTGTTTACTTAAAATGCATCGATAGTCTTGAATTTGGCGCCTGAAACATCCCCTTCATGAGTTAAACCGTCGGTGTCATGAGCATTATTATCCAGCCAGCGGGGGAAACAGGCATTTAACAAAAATGAGATATTGTTGCCTCTGAGCTTTTAAAGTGACGTCAATTAAATATGACACGCCTCACAACTGCATCATCTCATCGTTGTGTTGTTAAACCACTGTATTTTATGATCTCTGTCAGATGCATGAAGACGTATATATTTACTTCTAATTCAATTCACATGTATGTGTGTATGTCATATTCATATATAATATATATATTTTATATACACAAACTCCGGTCTATCGATATGGCGACATGTCAGAGAGGAAATGAGTGCTGAAGAGCCTGTTCTTTTTTATATAATAAGCTGTTTGTACTTGTAAACATGTCGCGATTAAAGCAGTTGAATTGGATGTAGCCAAAAAAGGAAGGAAGAGTAACTTTATTCCAGATGTGTCGCAGAAAGACTTTCTCGAAGGATTCACCGTTGGCACATTGGAGAAGTTTCCCTTCAAGGCTTTCTGCCAGAAAAGGGATTTTTATTATTAGGAAACGATAATAGTTTCCTAAACTTAACAAAGCAGGTGTGCCCACCGGTGTTTCCTCTCTCCTCGCTCCTCAAAGTGCACTTCAGGGATTAGAGGATCCTCCATGATGGCGGATAGGGGAACAGTTTCCAGGTCAGGCGAGGAGAGAGGAGAGTACGCGAGGAAGCACGAGTTAGCGTAAAGAAAAGCGACCACAGCATCACCCCCCCTACACAGAGAGGTCAGAGGTCAGAGTTCAGGGACCGGGTAGCGGTGGACGTCGGTCCCTGTGTGGCTCCATGTCTCCTCACAGGGGCGGGGCAACCCCATAGTAAGCCTATCTGTTGCCATGGCTGATTTCACAGTGATTCATCACTGAGGAGATTCTCTGTGTGCAGGGAGACGAGCTCCATACTCTCTGTGTGATGGACGCGGTGACAAGAGGTCACAGGTCACACCACCAGAGGGAGGAGGGGGGGGTTATAATGTCTCGGAGTTTGTGACTGTAAAGCGGTCGTGTCACACTTCAGGATTTAAAAAAAAGTGACTTCTAGAAGAAGAAGAAGACATCACCGAGCTGCTCCTGATATCACATCCTGCAGTGTATTCTGGGAACAATCAATAGTAAACAGACAGCAGGAGCCAGCTGTAGCTGCTGAGTGTCTGACAGAAGTGAAGGGGAACAGACTAGAGGAAACAAAAGAACATGAACCGGACAGCAGGGCGTCACTCGGTTTGTACTGTGAATAATATTACAAAGAAACTGTAGTTTTTTTTAAATTATGTTAGTCAATCACGGCTGGAAAACTTAACTGCTCTCAGGTTTGTAGAGCTGAAACTGTTCGACGATTACATTTATAATCTATTTATTAAACCTGCAGTTTTTCTGATAATATATTTATTGTTTAGGTCAGTATTTTCAAGCAGACACACCAAACAAACAAGCTTCTGAAATGTGAGGATTTGCGCAGTTTCTTTTGTTTTTAAAATCACGTCTTTGTGTTTTTTATCTAAATGAATCAATACTTATCTCAATCCTTCCCATTGATATGTGTATATATATATATATATATATATATATATATATATATATATATATATATATATATGGACTATATTAGGACTTCATAGGATGACGATGAGGACGTGCACGAGGAGCCTGAGAACAGCTCACTGCTAGCATTCCTGCATTAGCATGACAATGAGGAGGCAGCTTTTACCCAGAATTCCTTCAAGGTCCGTCAGCCTCCACGGACCCAAACACTCATAAAAACATCACGCAGCTCTCCGTGTGGTTGACGGACGACACGAGAGAGAAAAAACACCAAAAACAAGAGTTTCTTAACCTGCTCCAAACAACAAAATACCAGAATACAGAGCCCTGATCCGATGCTATGTTTAATCAATACGCCTCACTGTGTGGAAGTGACTGATCATTCTTTAGTGAGTCAGGAAACATCTGGGCTGACGTAATCCTCTTTGTAAAACTAAATGAAACTATAAATACATGGATGTAAATGTATTGAATTGTTACACAAAGTATAAAGTGTATAAACAGCTGAATTGAATAGATCGGCCTCACGGCTACCGATACCCGATCCAGCTGTTTGAGTCGAACCCGATATCGGTATCGATGAATGTTTGATCCAAATATTGAAGTATAAAATAAAACATACCGCTGGCTGCAGATAATCAATAATTAAAGAACATATTTATTCTATTTCTACTGTTAGCTTCCGGCTACATGACTCCACAGATACAAGCTGAAGCGGTTCACTTCCTCTGGTGTTCATCTTCACCTCCAGCTGAGGAAGTACTCTGATCTTTTTACTTTAGTAAAAGTAGAAGTACAACAGTGTATAAATACTCTGTAACAAGTTCAAGTTATGCTTTCAAACACTTCTGATATAAAGTACATTTTTCTCAACTCAAGGGCATAGGGGGCTACGTTAGCCGCTACTAGCACAACACACCTGAATCTGTGGCTAAAGGTTGCATTGTGGGTAATGTAGTCGCCATGTTTTGACAAGGGAGAAGAACCAGAACACTTCTGGTTCTGCTGCATGAATTTAGATCCTTTTTCTTCTTCTTTTAAATTGAACATCTTATGGGAGTGTGGTGATAAATCAGTCAAGGACTCCTTCTGCAATCTGATCTGATTTTAAGGCCTCTAAAGTTGAAATGTAGTTTTGGGGCCTTGGAGTCAGACAGTAGGGGCGTTATATGGGTGCACTGGCCCTTTAACAGCTCCCTCCAGTTGCTCCTGGGACATTAAGCGGGATCGTGGTGAACACCAGTGACACTGAAGTTTAGATGTTTACCAGTATGAGGTCGTCACACCAACAACCGCAACATCACTCACTGTGGATCAATCAAGATGATCACCCAGTAGCTCCTCCCTGTGCCAACTGTCACACTTCATCACTAATAACAACTATTAAAACAGCATTCATAGTAAGAACAAGACGTGAACAACCAGTGGTGATACGACAGTGAAACTCCTTCGATAATAAAAGACTCAAACTCCATCAATAATCGATAATCAACGCTTGTCTTTACCTGTTCGGACTCTTTCTCGCTCACCGGGGTCAGAGGCATCCTGCCGGACATCTTCCTGCTTTTCCTCCGCTGCTTTCGGCTCTGTTCAGTCCGGAAGAAGCATCTCCTCCTCCGCCGGCCTGCTCTACAGCATCGCTCCACCGGGGGAACCAAGGCCACCTCAGCGGGGCTCAGCTGGGAGGCTCCGCCGGCCGGAGGGAGAGGGAGGCCGGGGCGTCGGCTACAGGAAGGCCCGCTGTCTGCGACGGTGCCGGAGAAGAGAGACTCGCATGGAGACAAAGACAGAGAGAGAGAGACGGAGCGAGAGGGAGGAAGAGAGGAAGAGAGGAAGAAGAGGAATAACAGGAAGAAGAATCGAGAAGTGTAAAAAGTAGAAGTCCTTCCTGCAGCTTCCAGCGGTTTGTCAGCTCACACACACACACAGCAGCACTGCGGAGCTACCAAAAAAAAAAGTAACACATTCAAACTATGACGTCGGAGCTCCTCCTACCCGTCATCCTCGTCGTCATCCTACATATATCCCAGCATCCTCAGCTGCTGCTTCCTGCAACAACAAAAAAACACTAAAACGCACTCCCATTAGGGGATTCCGTAGTCGTTCACACAGAAGTCTTTTATTTTGAAACTTTTGTATTAGACTTCCTTTTAGCTGTTAAACTGAAGAAAGTCTACATTGTTACAGAAAGAGTCTGATGGTGTTAGGAAGGAGGAACATCATTAAGTCTATAATTATATCTACATTTATGAATGTAGCACTTTATCAGTAGCTTACTTCCTTTATTATTCAATTTAGAACATTTAGCTAAGCTAACTGGGATACATTTCCACTAACTACTGTTACGTTAGCTATAGCCACGTTTTCTTACTTATTTTTTATTGTTAGAGTCTCGTGTCTCATCTCATCAACCCTGACGGTTTGTTTGAAAGGCTAATATACAGGCTGTGTGTATTTCAACATGGATTGACCGTTTCATTACTATTGCAGTGTTTATATAGCGCTTAAACCTGCTTTATAATTAAAAAAACATACAAAAGTATATGGGACTTTTAAAGAATGTCTCCATAACACAAGAGACTGTTTCACTGAATGCATTTTGATTATTAAAATGTTTTTTCGTCTTTCATTTCTTACCTGTGTTTGAAATAACAGTAGCCTATTCTGTCTTTATTATATATTGTAACTTATCTGTACTTTTCCCTATCACTTTCCCATAAAATCACTATATGGTCCTACAATGTTTCTATGTATTAATACATGTATAGAGATAATTACTCTGCTGTAATTTATATTATTACAAATTATTATGTAATGGTATTATTACGATGGCTTCTTAAGTCAATCAAAGTTGTATTCTGCTGCCATCTTGTGGTGTATCTGCTCTGTTGCATTCAGTCTTTTAGTGAAACCTTAATAATAATGTATTTTTATTTGTATAGCGCTTTAAAAAGGTACTCAAAGGAACTTTACATGATAAAAACAATAACAATAAAAACAATAACAATAAAAACAAGGCAGATGGATGATATAAATAAAAAACACATGACTAGCATCACAGATTAAAAGCAGACTCATGCATAATAATTTTAGATTGCGTAACTCAGAATATATGAAGATCAAGAGGAAATGTGAATGTTAGGAGATATTTAACGGGAGATATAACTTGATCTTAAATGATCAACTCAAGTTAATCTTTTTCATGAGCACAGGGGACATGTTTAAATCCCCTTTAACCATGTGTCTCTTAAATCAATATTAAGTTAGTTATAACTGTTATGATCAGAAGATTATACAAAACAAATAAATCTATGGTCACTAGATTTTCACTATTTATATAAATAACTTCAATGAATATATCAGTAAGTGGATAAACTATCCATAGTTCGAAATGTAAAAGTAGAACAGATTAAACCAGATTAAAAACGGTCACAGAAAAATATAGATAAAACCAGATTTAAATTTAATTACAATACATTTTTAGTTTTATTACATTTCTCAAAGATAATAGAATAATGATAATATATAAGATTCTAGAAACAATTTAAAAGGCACCTGGAAACAACCCAAGAGTTGTCCAACGTCATAAAAAGGAATAAAAGTAAAACGGTTTTCTGAATTAATGCTGACAAATCCTGACCGTCAAAACTTTAACTTGAAACACAAAGATCTGTAGAAAACTTTATTTTTTCAAGGAGTTATTTTATATAAATATCTCCAGCATTAAAAACTTTTAATGTCCATTTTCTGCCTAATCAAAATCAATGAAATGGTTGTCCTGTATGAGAAAGATTAGAGGCCCAATCATAACATATATACAATGTTTAAATAGGTTATACTGAACTTTAAGTAGAGGCAAATTAAGACGCGTCTAATAATAATATTGACCAATTTATCTAACCTGTTGACAATTCATTTATCTTTAACATTTAAACTGAAAACAAAATGAACGCTCCATCCCAGTCATGGCTGAAGTCAAGTCACGAGTTTCCTTCCAGGTTGTATCAAGTGATGTTTCTAAAGAGGTTATGTGGCAGATTTAATTGACACATTTTAATTGCCAAATAGGGTCGTTCCTAAACTTTAACGCTAAAAGGTCTCCAGTCTAACAGGTTTGCTTTCATCAGCATGCTACATTTGTCTTTTCACCAAAAATGTTTTAATTTACCAAACAAGTGATAAAAGACGAGCGTGAACCCAAGCATGCTAACATGTTAGCACATCAAGCTTAGAATGCCCACAAATAAGGAAAGACGACCAAAAGAGGTATTCCTGTTACAAGCATGCTAAAGTTAGCACTCTAACAAAGTATATAATGTTAAAACCTTACCCGGACAATATTTTACCACCACAATACTGCATGGGTACATTAGCATCGAGCAAATGTTAACACCAACCATTCTTGATTTACAGGAAACGGTTGTGTCTGTAAAACAAATATCAGGAAAGGTAGGAGATAGTAGCTTTTATGAAGATATTGATTTAGTATCTCCTTACTTTTACAATATTGCTTTCTGCATTGATTTGTCTGCTTTGATAAATACCTAGTTCACACTACTTGACTTTAGCACGGATCAATGGCTACCGTTAAACATTCGAGGTCAATGGCTACCCTTGAGCAGGTCAACGTCGATACTGAACCTTTAACATCCTGCAAGACTTTTGCATATTATGGGGTACCGTCTAGATGTGACCCTGTAAACCCAGTGAATATCCTTCCAGAAAACGACACAATAAAAACACAACATTCAAAAACTGGACGAGACCACGCTGTGTTGTAGGAGTTTGGTTTAATATTATATTGAAAAATAAATTAACGAAAATAACTTTAAAAACAGAAGACAAAGAAAGAAAAAAAAAAGAAAAAAAGATCCAGATTATAAACATTCTTTGCCAGCAGGGGGTGGAATCGCAGTGCTCATGTAAGATTAATTTACAAATATATATATAAAAAAGGAATTTATTAGACATATCCACAAATCACGAAAGCATTCCTTTACATCCAGTGAGCTGAATCTGGTCTACCACCCAAACCGTTGTTCTTCCAGCTACAAAAAGGTCTAGAAAATTTATATTTATATATGTATATATTTCATACACATGCCCTATGTGTGGATGAGGCTGTAAAAAACTGAACTGTACAAAAACAAAAAGCACACAGTGGTGATGTTGTGGATGGAATGATATTTAAATTAAGAAATGACAATGCGTTGATGTTTGGAATGAACCTTTCATTCATCCGATTTACGGATTTTGGCTTTAAAAAGTCTTCATATTAAATGTGGGCGATGAAATGATTTTTTTGTGTTTTACTAAACGACTTGTGGTGCTTTTAAAAACAAGATGAGGCGGTTCAGTCCTTCAGATGAAAATAAAGACGAGGAATGACAGCGAGGGAAGAACACTCAAGTTAAATAACAGAATTAAATATCATCTACAAAAAAAGGTCTCAGCTGAACTGGAACACAATTAAAAGCTTTACTCTCTGAAACGCCGGCAGCCAGACCATCGTCATGAACTACCAGGTTAAATGTTTAGAAGCGTGATCTCACAAAATAATCCAGAGATCATTGAAGACTTGTGGAATAGTTCATAGTATTTACTTACTCCTATTTTTGGAGCTCAATATAAATTAAGTACAAAGTTGGAGCCGTGGCGGAATGATAAATTGTCAGTGAAGAAGTCGTTCCTAAATCGACTGACTCCAGACATGAGATCCATCGGAACATCGCCCAGAAATATGTAACTTTTATGGAAAACTAATAAAGGAAAAAAATACTGAAAATAACGATCAATCAAGATATTCAAGTCAACGTTCAGCTTGCTACGTCAAGAGTCAGCAGGTTTTGGGGGAAATTTAGCTTATTTTACTTACAGTTCTACTTTCACAGAGTCGGACAAACTCACGGACGTCTGGTTTTAAACGGTAACTTCCTGCTGGAGAAGGATGTGGACCCTGTGTATTCACTTGAAATGAGTTGGACTCACGATTAGCTTCAATGACGCATAGTTGTGTTTTCTAATGTTTTTTGAAAATGCAGTGAGTGAAAATATTGTTTGTATAAAAAGATGTTCGTTATAATGTAGCAAATTCACAGGAGCTCGAAACGACAGCTTAACTCCCGTGGACACTGATTCAACTGCACACTCACGTCATTTCTGTACTTACATAGTTAGTATTTAAAAGATGAAACATGATACACTGATCACAGCCACTTCCTGCTTTCTGATCCCGCAGCAGAGTAAATTTAAAACCAGACGAAAACCGAGTGATGCTAAGCTAACATTTACTCTGTGAGCTTTCGACTGTGTCCCACACTCGATAAATTCCGGACAGATTTTTGGTCATTTTAAAAAACGACCATAAACGTTTGCAGAGTTGAAGACCTCATCACATCTGGAGTGTTTGTCTACTTTTGAGTGGAGCCCATTGGACCAGTCCAACTGCTGAACACACTCCCAGCCTGCACAGAAACGTACATACACATCCATGAGTTTGTGATTCTGGTTACGTAAGAAAAACTGTAAAAAATTTCCCCGAAACCGTTTTTTTTTTTTTTCAAAGTCCTAAAAACGTTCGGTCAGCTGCAGTTTCCTGCCCGTTTGTCAGTCCGCTCAGTCTGAGAGCCTCCTATGAGTAAAGCTGTAAACTTTGGTTGTGACTCCTCCTCGTGACGCCGCCCAGCGACAGAAACCAACCTGACGGAGACGACAGGAGGGAGGAGGGGAACCGTGAGGAGGGTCTGTGGTCATGCAATTCATTCATTCATACATTCACATAAATGGGAATAGTTTGTGTCTCTCTCTCACACACACACACACACACACTCACACACACTTAGGATGACACTCTGTGATTGAAAAATGGCCCCGCCCACCAATAAATACCTTAACCCCGCCCACTGACAAATAATAAAATACATCACACTGCTTCATCCGGGGTCTACGGCGAGTCTTTAAACCTACAGCCAGCATGGTGAGGAACCTTCATCTACGGTCCGAGAACAAAACAATAAAAAAAAAAACTCATTTACACGGCTCAAACCGTCCTAAAAAAAAAAAAAAAGTTGTTTCAAAACCGAGCAGAGAGTGAGGGAGAGGAGGAATAAACGAGATGGCGTGCCGCTAGTTTTTCTTCTTGACATTGTTGTTCGAGGCGAGCCGGGGCCGCGGCAGCGGGATCAGACTTCCCAACGGAACTCGACTCCGAGCCACTTCGAAGAGTTTGGAGAAAATCTGGTGGAAGAGGAAGAGGAGGTCAGGAGGAGGAGGGGTGCTTTACTGTGATAGTTTTGGAAAATAAAAAGGATTATTGACCACTAAAGTACTTTAAAATGAACAATTTGGGTGTTTTCACAGTTTGTATTACGTTTGTTAACACTGCAGAACAAGCTGCTTAACATTTTGTTTCCATAAAGCCTCATTATATTTCTGGGAGTCTGTCATCCTGACATTCACTTTGTTCGCCGTTATGCAGATGACAGTTATATCTCGTATATAAATCTGACTAGACGTCTCTTAGCATTGCGTCCCTGACCTGGGATGTCTATAGATCAATCCACCGTAGCCGGTCTGGTTTTATCAGATATGTTTGATGACGTCAGTACTGACAGCAGGACTCATCCATTGTGTGGGTTAAGCGGACTTCTAATCTAAATTATTGCAGGATTGAAGCTGAACAGCATGAAAAATGCTTCTGCTCACATTCAGGAAGCTACAGCTGATGTCACGCGGCGAATAAAAAGCAATGGTCTTATTATTAGGTCCTTAAATTGTTTGAGGATGTTTTTCTGCAACTGGACCAAACTAAGGGACCCGGACAGGTTGTGAAAACGTACCTTTCGTGGAGTCCTCTGGAGGCATTGAGAGAGAAAAACAAAGAGGAAGGATTAGAGGAAGAGGAGGGTGAAAATGAGAAGGTGAAGGATGACAGAAATGTGTTGATGTGACTATCAGTTTAAAGTTTCTATTAGTTGTTTTAAGAGGCGAGCAGAATGGCTGAATTCAATCACAAATGCTTCGACGAAAAACTAAAGAGTTGTTTCACAAAATGTAGTTTTTTTCACAAGTTTTAGTTGGTTTGAAATCTTTGAATTTGCTCTATTTGTTCACCATTAGTCTATAAGAGCTTCCTTAAGTCAACAAAGGACTCTACTTCTTACAAACTATAATTTATATTTCTCTGAATGAGCATTCAGGTAGAGATGATGCATGATGTGTTTTTAGAAGCAGCTAATAGAGTTCAATTAACAGTTTTATTCTTTCTTAAAGGATATTGTTTGTATTTAGTTTACAACAATAGCAGGACAGACTAGTATTAACCGCTTATTCTTGTTTATGATAATAACCCTCATGGAAATGCACTCCCTCCAGTTTAGAAGTGACAGCCTCAGTAGATTAAAAGGAGCTTTTAGAGTCGCTGATGACTGAAACCAAAGAGATGCAGATGGACGGACGCGAAGACTAGGGAGAGGACAGACACGAAGACTAGGGGCAAAAACTAGGGGAGAGGACAGCCGCGAAGACTAGAGGCGAGCACAGACACGAAGACTAGAGGAGAGCACAGACACGAAGACTAGAGGAGAGCACAGACGGGTAAAAGCACACGAGGCCCATCCTCTCACCTGTTCCCAGAGGGTTTCAGCCACCTGGTCGATGATTCCTCCGACCTCGCGGAACTCTCCAGAGTATTTGGCATAAGCCCAGATGCAGAGCGCCGTCAGAGCCACGCCCATCACCAGGTTACACAGCGTGGCCACAGAGTTGATGCCCATGAAGCCCGTGACCAGCGACACCACGTACATGACGAACATGACGACGAACAGCGTGGCGGGCGTCCGCGCGGCGAAGAAGATGTTCTTGCCGTCGTTGTGCTTGCAGAAGTTGGCGTAGGCCACGTCGAGCTCCGCCTCCAGCTGCTCCTGGTAGCGCCGGCAGAAATCCTCGCCGCCCATCTTCTTAACGGAGCGGAACTGCCGCACAGACGCCTGGCGCAGCTCCGCGTGGCGCCGCTCCAGCTCCGTCGGGGAAAGGTAGGGTTTGTCTCCGCCGCAGACCTGCAAACGGAACCAGATCACACACCTCAAGATCTCATCAAAAACCTGAAAGTACTTCAACTAAATCCTGGACCTCTGATATCCAGTTTGTGATGCATTACCTGCTCCATGCTTTTGTTGTACAAGTCTTTGGCTCCTGCTACAGCTGCAAGGTTATTTGCTTCAGCTGTTGCCTAGAAAACAGATTAAACATTTGAGAAATTGAGTCAACACATCATTACAGATAAACAGTCCTTTTACGAGAACCGAGATGTGCTCCGGTCTGCTCTGATGGATATACAGTTGTTTACTGTGAACATATTACTATCAACTATCATAAAAGTGTCGACTCGTACATAAACACGTCTGAGCCACAGTGACAAGAAGAAGAACGATAATACAGAGAAAACAACAGTTTTGAAAAAAGGATTGTGTTCTTTGGAATAAATATGATGTCAACTGTCCAGCGGGCGGCGCTGTTCAACAGCAACATTATCATCATTATTATATTGTGTATGAGCTGAGCTGACCTGCAGCATTGACTTGGGGTGAGGAAGCTCCTCTCCCTGGTAGATCTTCATGTAAGCCTGAAAACACAACGGACAGATGAGAAACAATCAGGAGTCTAAACTCTTTCTGGAGGCACAAAAGAACATTTACAAAAAGACACACTTTACATTCTGATGTTATCCAAGACGTAAACTCACGACCAGTTTACCACCAAATAAAAAACAGAACCTTTCTTAGTGAAGAGAGCTCAGTAAAGCTGCAAAACTATTAATGAGAGAAACATTACGAACTCAAGGTCCACTTACTAGCTTTTTCTAGAGCTTTCAATCAGGATTTTAAAATCGGAAGAATAGGTGAAATGTTTTTGCAATTCGTCAACAGAAATCCGTAACTGAGAAGAATTATTCTCTCGTCTAATAAACTGTAACCTTCTTCTTCTTCTTCCCTCTTTTGTAGTGAGACTCACATTTTTTCAGGCATCCTGGCATTTTCCTTGACAGTACCATTCATTTCCACATTTTTTTATTTGGGGACTTATTTTGAACTGACATGATGTCACAGGTTGAAGAGGGACAGACGCCCACATATCTTTACTCACTTTGAAGTAGTGCAGCAGCTCTCTGCAGGTGATTTTGACTCCTCCGATCTCTTTCTCTACCAGGTTTTCTGGCGAGAGCAGCGTCGGAACGAGGTTCACCAGCTCCTTCTTGAACTCCTCATCGATATCTGAGACACACACAAACCACCCACGCGTCACAAAACCGGACTTGTTTTTGACCGGACTAGTTGTGCCTGCGTTCGGGTCTCACCTCTGAGCCGCCCGTCGAAGTGAGGGTTGGTGGCCACCTTGAGGCCAGGGTGAGGCAGCAGGAAGCAGCCGATGTTCGAGAAGCACGAGTGGATGTGTTTCCTGACGTTCTGCAGCTCCTCGTGCTGGTTCTGCTTCACCTGATCACAGACAACAATCATCAGTCTGGAGATGTTAAAAAATCAGCCTCTGGTAGAATGGCATACGTCGCTCGGAGGCCAGAAACTAACCTGCAGCCGCTTCTCCAGGAAGCTCAGTCCTCCCTCCAGACCGTACGGGTGTTCGTAGGGGTAACTCCAGTCTCTGATCAGGAACATCAGACTCTGAACAGAGGGACACATTCAGCTTATTGATCCAGGATCCACCACAGACCACAGGTCATTGAAAAGATGAACAACAACACTTATTCAAAAGTATTCAAGCTTCAGATTTTGTTTGCAACACAATTAAGAGTTGCAGAAACGTACGGGATACTTTGAAGTGTGGTACTTTGAGGTACTTATGTATATTACCACAATAGATGGCGGACAAAAACAGTCATTTTACCTCTCATACCACGGGAGGTTCTGGTCTACCGCTGCCTCCATCCGGTAGTTTGTTTGTGCGACTGGTGTTACTTTGGATTCACCAAACTCACACAATGACACAAACAAACCAACTGATTTGTAGCTGTGGCAGACAAGCAACCTGCTGTGCGAGGTTGAATTACTGTTTTTGTGAATGGAGTCTTGTGGCTTTGAAGAGAGCAGAAATAACTGCTTCAGTTCGCCGCCGGAGAAGGAGGTCCGACAGCAAGGTGAAGCTGTGAAAATATTCACAATACAGCACATTATTTTATGTTTTGGTGGCTGGAATACGTTTTGCTGCTGCAACAGTCCACCGCAGCACACGCCTTTGCCTCTGTGCTGGTACCGCCATCTGCTGTAGGTAATACACAGACTATGATAAGGACCCACTTCAAATAATCAAACTATCCCTTTAAGATGGAGCATCTAAAACAGCTCACACTAAGACGGTGGACATGACCAAGCTCGTGGTGATTTAATAACTTTCTTAAAACCGAAGCGAATGAGTCAATTAAGAAAGTCTCATTTAGTCATTTGAGGACTGAAGTTGAAATCGTGCGTCTCTCACGTGTCAGAAGGTAAAGCACGTTTCTAAAGATCTAACTCTCTGAATATCATGAGGACAGCAACGTGTTAGCAGATCACACCTGAAAGGGTTTCTCATAGACTTCCTCCATGGCCAGTCGTCCGTACTCGGTGAAGAGCTGAGGAGAGAAAACAAGCAGACACTTAAAATCTAATCAAACATCACAACACAGCCATGAAGCTCAGTTAGAGGAGGACGAATGTGTGCTTATGTCTTCCTGATTCATCCGGTCCATGAAAGCTTTTCCCCATTTGCTGCTCTGAACACAGGCCATCTAAAAAGTCTATTGCGCCGCTGCAGAAATAAAGATTTCATTTTGTTTGGCATACAATAAGAAAGAAAAGCTGGGTTGAAGTTGGCCTGACATTGCAGCCGCTTCTTTCCAAAAGACCCCGCCCTCACTGTTTGATTGACAGGCAATCTCTGCGGCGGCGTGATGAGAACTTGGGACCAAAGATGGAAGAGAACTTTCCACTGTGAGAGACTTCCCGTCAGGCTCTCCGCCTCATATGGCAGCCAGCTGCTGGGTTTAGTTCAGCAAGTTGATCCTGACCTGAACACATCACGAACACCTGATATGGAGCTCTTCACTCACCAGACGATGAGCTTTAAAAACAGAAATGCTGCAGCTAATCTGTTGGACTAGAAATCAAAATACAGCTGCTCTATAAAGGCAGGGAGAGCAGTCGGAGAACAAAAATAAAATAACTGACCTAAACTGGACAAATTGTTACTAATTTTAGCAACAATCTTGACAAAAACCATGGACAGCTTTGATAGAGGTGGTGCAAAAAAGATTTGACACACATGGCTGAAATGCACATGAGTGACAGACCAAAGGGAACCCAATGAAGGATCCTTAAGGCCACCAAGGAACCGCCCCTCTTGTTTTTAGGATCTCAAGAGTCAACCTGAGGCTGGCACCAAAGTGACGGCTCCACACACACAAGATGGTTATTATCAGAGATGTCAGCTGATCGGTGACCTGACGATCTGTCTCATATAAACCATTTTGTTGACAGTCAAATAAAAAGGTCCCGTAACCGTTTCATTATGAACATACAATTGAATTTCTAATTTTCTATGAAAAGACAATTTACAAAAATGTTTGTGTATTCTGTCAATTACAGTTCTTATACAGGACTTTTATCAAAATTGGCAAATCCGAAATCGGCTACTAAAATACCTCCAACAGCTTTAATTAAAGCTTTTGATAGAAAGCAGCAGCTTAAGTTATCAGAAACTGAACTGTTTTGTCTCCAATCGATACGACAGAATAACTCAATAAAGTTTGCTCTACAAAATCATTGTCATGACAAACTGTATACAACACATCTACATACTTTACACAAATGGAAATGTAGGTTAATTACATTTAATTTTTTAGATTATATCATATTCCAACATGTTGATGTAAATACTATTTATTCTCAATCACTTATTGGACACATTTTTACAGATCTACAAATAAATCTTTTTCTACTCGATGGAGTTTGTGTGAGCCGTTGGTAAAACCATCAGCAGGCTGATTACTGACCTGGAGGTGCTGCAGGTCGTCTTCCTGGACATTCTGGGACAGATTGTACACCTGAAACACACGCCCACAACCCGTTATTCACCTGGTCAGCCATCACACTAAGACCTTCATCACTTTTAAAAAACCACAAACACAGGACTCAGATCCCGACTCTTCCCGTCTCGTCACCTAACAGCACAGTTGAAACTATGAATCACAGCTGACCTGAACAGAGCTGGTCATGGTGCTCAGGGCGAACAGAGTGGCGCAGTCTTTGATGGTTGACTGGCTGTCAAACGCTCCCTGTGTGTCGATTAGTAGAACTGCAACCTGCAAGAACAACAACAACTAAAAAACCCAATGTATAGACCGATATCAATATAATCCCTCTCAGTCGTCACTTATGATCCACTACAAGTGTGCTGCAGTGTCTGTATATACAGAGGCTCAGTCTGTATTTTCTCTTTTCTTCTCATTTTGCTGTCTTCAGGACTCTTCTGGGCGTCGGCAAAGAGCATCTGGATCCCACGTGGAGGTGTGACAACCGGCCAATAAGCAGACAGCGCAGCCCGTTCTCATTCGCAGGTCAAACGCCACCGCTTTGTCCCGCCCTTCGTCGTACAGACCTCACTGCAGCAGGATGAAGCGCGTTTTCGGCTGCATTCACTTAAAATCCGGCAATTTCCAGCAAGTTTATGAGGACGTGTGGATGTGTTTATTTGTGGTTTAGAACAAAACCGCCGTGAATCAGAAGAATAAAGCGCTCTCTCTCTCTCACGGTGAGAGATTGGGACTACAAATTAGCGTTCAGGAGGCGCTCGCTTGGGGTCGGCCCGTGAACTGACCTTGCAGCCGTCTGGTTTCTCCACCACGAACACCTCGCTCCAGGCCAGGATGCCCGTGGTCTCCCTCTCACAGCCGCCTCGCCAGGTGAAGCCGGTCAGAGGCTCCTCCTCACCGCCGACCCACGAATCCGACTGGACAGAGACAAGAGGAGGGCGGAGAGGTCACGGCTCCGATAACATTACGTTCAGGATCTAAGCCTCAAATCCACAATGAAATGACATGTGGAGAGCACGTTATTTACTTCATGTGATGAACAACATTTACTGTCAAACAGGAGGTCGTTGTGTTGCAATATGCAGATATTATTCAGTTTGGTATTAAGTCAGACTTTAAAAGGCACCGGTCCTTTAACTTACAGCCGTTTTAAACAAGAACTTAAGTTGTTAAATGTTGACTGACAGATCTCAGTGGGTACCAGGAAGGAAGTGAATAAGAACCGATGGTTAGTAGGAGAGAGAAACATGAATTACATCATAGTCTATGACAATATATTTGATCAGGTTATCAATACACATCGGGATACAGAGAAGTTTCTACTTTTACTGTAATTCAGTAAATCAAATGATAAATCAAGATACTTTTATATTACTTTATTTTTTACGGCTCACTGATTTACAACATTACTTATTATACAAACAAATAAATGTGAAAGGTATAACTTCTATGGTAAAAGAAAAAATCTGACAGTTGACAAATGTCTCATGATCTACATCGTCATCCACCCCTTATGATTATTAATGTGTAGTCATCAGCTTCAACGTGAAGGAGCTTCTGAACAGTCTCACTCCTCGACACCTGCGTGTAAACAACAACAACCCTACCATGACCTGAGTGGGCGGGGCTAATGTTATGCATAAAGATGGCCTTTATGTGTGGAATAAGCAGCAGTGACCTCTGCGGAGGCCCGGCCACAGAGCCGCCATTGTGTCGGCCTAAAGTCCTCTTTACAGCCCCGTGAAACCCTCCGGAATGTTCCTCGGCGCTTACCGTAGATTAACGCGGCCAAAGGTCGGGTCACAGACCAACACACACACACACTCCGTGTTTCAAACAGAACCAGGATTTTCTGCCCCAGGGTTTGATGACCGGGAGGTCACGGCAAAAAAACATTTGTTTCTCAGACAAAAAGGAGTTCCAATGAAATGACGAATACTGTCATCGAGTTAATTTTGCATTGATAAACTTCTACTGATCCTGTTCTTATGAAAAGCCTCCCTGGTAATAACTAACATTAACCCTGAAAACACATGACTGTCGAGATTAAACCAGGACAGCCGTTTCTATAGTTCCTGTAACAGTGGAGACAAACAACAACAACACAGTCTGATACCAGCATCTAACCTAATCATCAGATCTTTTAGAACTTGATGGAAAGCACCAGAGAAACAGGACTGAAAATGTCTGAGAAAACAATCCCAACTTGAGGTGCATGTTGCCCACATGGATTATGTTTGAACAAGTTGAAGGCGTTTTCGTTTCAGCTGAATGTGAGAGTGAGGACTGCAGCTTATGTCCTCAGTCTCTCACGGTGTAGTCCGGTTAGGATCTCTTCAAAGGGAGTAGAGGCAGCAGGAACAAACAACCACAAACGACTCTTTCAGAGTACACATGGGCGTGCAAGTGTTGGATTAAGATACTTGGTGACAGTAGAGAAGTCCTTGTTGAGTTATAATAGTTACTGAACTTGTCGGTCAACATACCCGCCCATGAGAACTGAGCAGACTCCACTGATGTAGGATGGAGATACAGTTAGAAGCTACAGAAACACAGGAAGTGGACCGCGAGTTGGGATTGTTTTTGTCAAACTACTTCTTGTCAAGAATGATCTTTAATGCATGAATGAAATGAACCCATAACTCAGTCACGAGTCTCACTCAGGACATTTTCAGATTAGATTCAAGTTTGTCTCTGCACAGAGTTCAAGTACCCTGAGACAACAATACAGTTTAGCAACTAACCAGGAGAGCAAACAGCAGTGTGTGCATCAGTAACAGTAAATAGAAACTCACTCGTGACATTTTGCCCAATTTAAAATATCCCTAAGATCAAGAAATTATCAAAAGGCAGAACTGGATATCTATTAGAAACACTTTTTTATTTATTAACTGACTCAGAAGAGATGCGTTTAACAAGACTCCCTTTACCTGTTTGTACATGAAGCGCAGCATGAAGTCCAGCAGGAAGGACTTGCCCTTGCGGAAAGCTCCGGCCACGGAGACGACGACCACCTGGAGGTCCCGCACCTCCTCCTGCAGCAGCAGCCGCTCCAGCGCCTCCTCCTGCAGCGAGAACGAGTGCTCCTCCTCGTCCGCCACCACGATCTGCACCGGCCGGGCCATGCCAACCTCTTCCTCCTCCAGCAGGTCGGCTTCCTCCTCCGCCGCCTCCTGGCGCCTCATCGGGGACGTGTCGGATTCAAACCCGTGGCCACCTGAGAGGGAAAGATGCGGGTAAAGTTTGACCGGAAGAACAAAACCCTTGCAGCTCTGCTTCCAACAGCCGGAAAACAAAAAACACGCGACTGCTGTTCTGGAAATGTCTCCTAACCTCTTCCAAAATATAAATAAATTGTCATGACAAACAGACAAAGATATTTCATTGACACCTGGATTTGGTGCTCAGCTCTATTAAAAACACTTTAAAGTGGAGCGCATCAGAGTGGACGCTGCGGTCATGATGGCCGAGTTTCCCTTCAGGGATCAATAAACTCTGATGTTCAGAAGCGACAGCGGCTGTTGGACGAGGAAAATAAAAAGTTCCCTGACCTCCTCCAGTTAGTGACGCTTCACTGGAGAGGAAGGAATCACTGCTATTACGGGATGGCAGAGCTGTCTGGAGGTTTACAGTAAATAGACGGAGCCATCAGTCACTGTTCTACAGAGGATTAGCACGGCCTTCAGCTCTACTTATACGGCAGCAGTTACACTTCACCGACCTACAGAGATCTGGATATTTCAGGAGGATTATTGACTCTTTTTGGGTGCTTTTGCCCTCATCCGATAGGTCAGAGTGAAACAAAATGTTTCGTCATCTCTAGCTCACTGGTGTGAAACAAGCTGCGAAGATTTGCATTAACACCGCAACGACAAAGTCCCTGTGTTTCACTTTGAGGGGATTGGGACCGGTGACCTCGTGGTTGCGCTGACTCAGGCGCCGTCTTGTGACGGCACAGCTAACCGAGCAGGCGCCAGCTGCCTGCGGCCTCATGGGAAGAAGAGTCTTCATTCAGGTCAGCGCTCAGCTGCTCGGGCCATGTGAGGGCTCTGCAGGCGGCAACGCAACAACGGCGATCCGCCACCACATCCAGCAAGCAACACAGTCGCATCATCCGGAGGAGAGGATGTAAATAATGTACAAGTCCACATAAAAAAATAAAAAAAAACAGTTTGGGACGCCTTTTGGGCGATGCGTTCTTTAACTGAGGCTTTTAAGAAGAGCAGTGATCCGGTAAATTCGATGTCCCAGCGTTCTCTCTGTTGAGCACATGAGCTGCCTGAGGATGAATACTTCCACAGTGTAGAGCAGAGATGCAGTGCAGAGCTGAAACGGTCCTAAACGCTTTGTGAAGCTAGGCGATGATGATGAACGTGACTCGCCAGTATCAGACTTAAGGACACAAAGCTCCTTCAACACATCATAGCTATGCATGCTTGTGTAAAAAAACAAATGTAGGTAGATTTGTAGTTGTCAAAAAAAAGAGGTTTAAATGCCTGTTTTGTGAAACTCGAAATTTACACAGCTTTGACCTCATGGTTATACCTTGAGTACATTCATTTTAAGCCTCTGGTACGACGGTTTAACATTCCCCGACGTGCAGCGCTGCACACTTCATAGGTGAATAAGCACACGTTCTTGCTTATCAAACAGCTCAAGCTGATCAGTTTATTCCCATTCTCGTCATTTCACATCAGTTAACTTCCTAATAACAGAGGTCAAGTCGCTGCATCATTAGACTTCACCCGTCAGCAGAGACGAGAACTCTGGTCTGACTTCTGCTCAAATGTCAGTTATTAAAGCGTCTGAGTGCTGAACAGGACCGTCAGCAGCACACAGGCCAGTCTGACTGCATTCACAAGAGATAGAGACAGAGATACTCTCCTGGCCCTGGGAGACAGTTGATAGGGTACGGATCAACAACTTGACAAGAACACACAACTTAAGATTTTGAAGTTTAATGAGGCAAAACTGCAGTTCTTCCTCAAACTGCAGCTGTGATTTACAGTCAGGACAGTTTGAGTCTTAAAATGTGGATCTGGAAAAAAAAGACATCCCAGAACAGTTTCGGATACATTAATGACTCCTCTACACGTCCCCCAACATTGTATCTGACAGACGGCCCTATAGTGCTATCCTAGAGTAAGAAGAGACATTACACAACAAACTATATTCACAAATCTGCTCGTTTAAGGTTGATGTGCTTCGTTGAAAAAGCCCAGGCCTCGTCAGAGATCTACAACAACAGTTTTCAAGCCTCGAGAATATCCGTTTGGATTTGGCATACAATAACAGAGCCGTTAACATCTGTACGTCAGTATCTAGTGAAAATCCTCCATTCTGCAGCAACATTGTGCCATTTGGAGAGTTGTAGACCTCTACAATGTTAATCTTAAATAAGAGGATAACCACACCAGTACAGTTATGTATCTACCACATGGCTCGGTTTATGCCCCACTTTGGTCTTAGCACATAGCGTGCAGTTCTCTCCACACAAAGCTCAATGGAGCTCTCTACATCTGCAACGGATGTAGAAACAGATGTCCAAAAAACACGTTAACCATTGACCCAGGTAAACTTCATACACCTGTGTTCAACAGCTTTAATGGATCAGCTGTACTGGCTGAGACCCAGTCAAACATACTCCAACACTGACTGGATTTCAGCTAAAATTTAACACTATAACAGAACATGGTAGAGTGAGTTTGACGGCTTGCAGCTAAAAAGAGTCTACTTGTGTGTTGACTAAAAATCCTAAAATGAGGTCGATTTAAGGGGTAATTAACCATTGCCAACAGGAGAAGAAAGTTAGCTTAACTGGTAATTTCTTGAATAGAGTTTGGTGTTAACGTTAAGCCTACTGGCTTATACTTAAACTAACATATGTAACGTTACCTCACAGCTTAATTTCACAAGCATGTTTTGTACAAACACCGTTATCCACCTGTGATGTGTGCGATAGCCTAAATGAGACTACACCTCAATTGAAGTTAGCTTGCTTCATGCGGTCACTTAACGGTAGGTAACAGACGCTAGCTTAGCGTTAGCTGCAATCTGCCAGCTTTTGACAGAGCCGCGTAACAGCTGTTAGAAAACAACAGAACAATAAAGAACTAGCACGAAGAGGCTAGCAGCTATGTTAGCTCATCGGCTAACAACAAACACTCATCCAGCTCTGAAGGTGAGGACCACGGACAAGCTGGGCGGCTTAAACAAGACGCTCGACACCTGCTGCTCCGTGACTACACGCCGTGCACAGCGGGTATAAGTCGATGCAACATTAGGTTAAAAAACACAATATCACTACGATGTTTTTAAATTATATTTATACCGCGGGAGAGGCGATTATTCGACGTGTCATTTCCATTACCGTCTACAGAACAACCGGTGGAGAGGCACGTATTCAGAAACCTACCGCTGTCATCTGTCGCGTCGGTAACATCATTTCTACTCTCGGTATGTGTGTATAAGTACCTTCTTTGAAGATGCTGTTTTTGTGGTTCCGCTGCTTCAACCTGTTCTCATCCGCCGCCATCTTTCTTTCTTGACCTGCCGATAAGCAGCAGCAGCAGCACTGTCCTGACGTCACAGAAACTCGGAGCTGCGGTGGTGTCTGCGCGGTCCTAAAGTACCGATGTGAAGCTCCGCCCCGCTGTTAATGCTATCAATGAATTAATCAAAACAAGTATTATAAGCAAATAAGTAATACAACAGTAAAGAATATTAAATAAGTGAAAAAATCCACAATAACTAAAATAGTATATATACAGACAGAATAATTGTAGTATTGAAAAAAAAGTATTGCGAAGTACACATTTGAGGTACTTGTAATTAACTTGAGTAGGCTACTACCATACTTCAACTCCACTACATCTCAGTGGGAAATATTGTACTTTTTACTCCACTACATTTGTGTGACAGCTAAGGTTACTTGTTGCATACATGTTTCATCCCCCTTCCCTTCCAGTATAAACCACATGTCTCCAGATGTGTTATTTTTGAATGTGTGTGATCAACTGAAGGATGAAGTGTTACTGTGTGGGTTAACTTTAAGCTAAATTAACTGTATAAAAAACCTCTTGGATCAGCTGGAAAGCTGAGCTCATGAAAAGTTGACTTTGTAAAGATACATAACAAACATCCTATAGAATATGACGCATCGCTGTAGATTAAACTACCCTTAAGTGAATAAAGGAGTTAAAAATAGCACAACTGTAAACATCTAAAGCACTCAAATGTAACGTACACATTGATGCAACAGTAATATTAATCCAGAAACATCATATAATTGTAAAACACTGGCAGGAAACATTTTACTGCACAACTAATACTTCTACTTTTCTACTTTATTTACATTTTACTGATAACACTTAAGTAAGGTTTTGAATGCAAAGCTTTTTACTTGTGGAGTGTTTTCACAGTGTGTTACTACTTTTTGCTACTGAAGTAAATGAGTCAATTATTTTCTTTAAAAATAATCATCTGTTTGAACTTTGCTGGCCAGTACAGAGGTATCATGGGAACAGTGTGTCCCAGTGTCAGGCTTAAGCTTTTCAGAATCAATGATGAAACCCTCAATGAGAAAATGCATCAGAGGAATCTCACTGTTTGTCCGGATAAACCACTCGTACCTGCTTGTTCTCAGGGAAGTTCAGCGTAAACGTCTCAGCTCAGAGGTGGAGAGAACAGTTCAAACATAGCACTGACATATTATCATTATACAACTGTTATACAACTGTATACAAACAGTTACAAACTTAACTAACACATCCAGCAGTTATAGAACAATTCATTGGGAGTCGTGTTTGTCTCCATCTGATGAATATAAGTCCATCACTGTCTCTTTTTAAGCTCTGTTTTTGGTCTCCACCTACTCTTGAGGATAATATCTGTCTCTTTAGCTGCTAAATGCTCCACTATGTTTACCAGCTAGTCTCTAACTGTGTCTGTCTGCTGTTTGCCGCTGAGCAGGTTCCCTCGGTTTATCAGAAAACAGCTGCCTGCTGCAGCTTGAAACAACACTGATAAAATAGTAAATTTGCCGATTGTAAAATAATAAAAATGTGCTGAAATAGGCCAGACAATAAATGGGCTGCAAAAAGTAGCCCAAAAGGGTTAAAAAAGCTCCGTAGAGCCGAGGGGACTGCAGAGCCATGTGATAGTTTTCTGTGAACTGTTCACATTAAACATGTAATTTATTAGCATATAAAAAACATTGATTAGTGCAGCTTTTAATAATAGATATTGACTGTAAGATTCATTTTGTTGGGATTGGAAAATTTGTTATATTGTCAGATACATATTTTTAACGTTATGTGCTCAAATTCACATTAGTTCACCGCCCACCTGTTATCGCATAGTTTTAATATTTTTAGGGATTTTAACGGTACAAGTTGTGCTGAAACTGGGAACTGAGCTGTGTAAAATCCAAACCGGACCTAATTCAGCCTGAATGGCAGAACTTGTTTGTTTTTTAAACCTTGTGACAACGGATTTGAGTGTGGACTGTCAACTGATTCCCTCCTTGCACGCTAAAAACTGTCTGTCGAGGGAAGATGTCCTGTTTCTGTAAATCTGTCCTCACCCAGTGCATGCTGGGACAGCTGTCTCAGACACACTGTAGAGGAGGCTGCAGGCTCAAACTTTGCCCTCGTTCCCTCTGTGTGTCACAGAACGTCCTCTGCAGCTGGTTTAATCAGATTACACTCTCTACTACACCTCCACACCTTCACGTTAGTGTGGTCGAGTGTTATCTGATGACAGCATGCTCAGATTGCAGCTTAAAACAAGCAGCGAAGACTTCGACCGTCTTTTACTTACACCTTTATTGTCTAAATGAAAGCAACCTGCTTTTTGTGTTTCAGGCTGGGCTGTGATTGGTTAATTGCTTCACCACAATGCAACAGAAAATAAACTGCGTTTTATTTAATAGCCACGAGCAGCAACACATACAGGACTTATATAAAGACAATGGAGTAGACGCGCTGCTGGTCCTTTGTGGTGATCACATACAGGTGCTCGTTGGATCCTATCAGGTTGTGCTTATTTAATATTGTGAAGGGCATGTTGCATCGGTGGAATACGGTCTAAGGAAGGAAATGCAAGTCTCCTTGAAAAAATAATCCAAGGCACTGTAGGGTTTGTGCAGAATTAAGATGCCTTCATTCTACATGGCAACGTGTATTTAAAATGCCAATGTGTTGTGACCGACACAGGTCTTCATCCGGGTGGGATAATAAAAAAGCCTACAGTGTGCCTCGGGTTATATTTTTGAAGGAGGCTTGCATTATATACATTTTTGAGACCATAATCCACCCATGCAATGAACTCTTCACACAGTTAAATACATACAGGACTTATCTGTAATATTCAAATAAAAGTCAGGGACAGATGAGACTCTGACCTGCAGTTTCCAGGGTGATACAGTTCAAATGTCTGTGAGTAAAGTCAGCTGTTGTGCTGCTGTTGAGCGGAGCAGGATCGAGGCTCCAGAGTCCTCACAGAGGATTCAGATCTGAAACAATTTGGCCTCTGAATTATTGATGAAAACACTAAACCAGCTACAGAGTCTTGATTGATAAGTGAAAAATTGTAGCAAATGATGTTCCTGCCGCCTGTTACTGAGACTCAGCAGGACGTTCGCCAATTTGCGTCTGCTTGTTTTCATGCTGTGAGCGTCGTCAGTATCTGAACCTAAAACCTGCACGGAGCATTCAGAAATCAGAGTCTGGAGCTTCCTAAAAGACAGCAGCACCGTATTATAGCACTTCATTCAGTGCTGCCAGCTGCTAAAAAAGAAATAATCATACACAGATTCCAGAATTATGGTATTTAATTTTAGGCCAAAACACTGTACATTCAATTCCAACAGAAGTTCGAAACACATATGAATAATCACAATACATCCATGGATTCACCATGTTGACTTCATATGGCTCAGATCAAACGGCCAGTGTTTATTCTGCGGACCACAGGGCTCACTGTGCAAAACAAAGTTAAAAAAAAAAGGTCACGATAGTATTTTCTATAGCGACACTAGCGCTGTAGGTCCAGACTGAAATATCTCAACAACAATTATCTGGAGTGCCATGAAATGTAGTACATATATTCATGGTGCCCAGAGGATTAATACTACTACTGACTTTGGTGATCCTCTGGCTTTTCATCTAGCGCCACCATTAGTTTCACATTTGTGGTTTTGAGTTAAATAACTCGCTATATTAACTTTTGGATAGATTGTGATGAAATGTGGTTCACGCGTTCATGTTCCCCAGAGGATGAATTATATTAACTTTGTAATAACATTTTAGTGTGTAGCAATACTTTGGTTTATGACCAAATAACTGCAGAACTGGTGACATTCCCCTTAGCTGCACTTTGTGTTTACTGCATGCAACAAGGAGAACATTATACCCGCTAAACATTAACATAGTGAGCATGCTAACATACTGATGTTAGCATTGAGTTCAAAGTGCCATGTGGACAGTTAAATGTCTTTTTGTTTTTTTCATGCCAAAGACCAAACTAAAAGGTTTGACATTTAAAAGGGCCAGTGTGTAGCATTTAGGGTCATCTATTGGCAGAAATAGACAATAATATTCATAACGTTTTCATTAGTGTATAATCACCTGAAACTTATAATCACTGTGTTTGTGAATCCTTAGAATGAGCCATTTATATCTACATAGGGAGCAAGTCCTCTTAACGGCGTCCGCTATATTTGTACAGTAGCACAGAACAATAAACCAAACACTCGGGACATTCATGTTTTTAAAATACTAAATCCACACACTGGCCCTTTAAATCAAAGTGGTGGCATACAGTTACAAATAGTTTATGGCAGATCCAGGGGTAGTTTTCTGAATACATATTTCTTACATTGTTAACTTATGATGAAAACTCGACCCCATACTATTGAACTATCATTTAAAAAACGAAATATGACTTGTTGACATAATCAAACATGTAGGGGTTTTAGGAATTACTATAAAGGGCTGAATTGTCGAAAAATACGGTAACTACTGAACATCTGGAAACACAAGTGGGACAGCTGGAGGTTAAACATGACGTCTTTTTAGACAGCACAACTCTAACAAACATTTAATGAACAGACAGCGACAAACAAAGTTCACAGTCAGAAACTGTGATTCAGTCAGTTAGCTTACCTTCACAGCTGATCATGTTTCACATGTTTTTCAGTATAATATGACAGAACTTTTATGACCATCATCATTCATGGGAAGAGTAAACTGGTTTGTGATTGGCCGCCTGGTGTCAATCTAAATCATATATAATGGTAAACATAGTTCTGTTAAACAACCACCATCAAAACTCTGGAATACTTCAACCACAAAATGTCCATCTGTATATTAATTACTCACCACACGTTGCTTTGAATTGTTGCAGAAAACCTGTTTTTTCTCGCGTGCCTCCACGGTGAACCGAGAATCAAAAACCCCAGAACAGTCTTGATCAATTAAATTAATGGAGGCCGTATATTACAACAGCAAGTCATCAAGACATCCATTCACAAACTCTCACACAACTCGTGCAGTACAATCCAAGCTTCATTTATCCACTCGTAAGCTGAATACTTCCCAAACACGTGCATCTTTGCTAAAACTTTACTATCTAAAACACTTTGGACTCGCACGGACCAGTGGCACGCCTTTGCTAGCGTGAGACTGTTGATGCAAAAGTCTTTTGAATAAAAAGATCTGGGTCAAAATGCATGTGTTTAGGAAGAACTGAGCATACGACTGGAAAAATGAAACTTGGATTAAACTGCTCGAGTTGTGTCAGAGTTTGCAATGTTTTGATACAGTTTTGCTGTTGTTAAACGCAAATCCCCATTTGCTTCATTCGTCAAGACGTTTCTGGCTCCATCGAGACGTTTTGTGATTCTCCTTTCACCGTGGAGGCCTGCGAGAAAAACTAAGTTGTCTTCAAGAATTCAACGTAACATGTGGTGAGAAATGTATGTTGTGGGTGAAGTTTTCCTTTAAGATATTTTTTTAAAAGGGGCAGTTCACCCAGAATTAAACACACACACACAAAACCTCCACCCAAATAAAATGGAGGTAAATTAATTTTAGTTTGTGCTGCTCAAAGTGTTTAAAAATCACGTTAACAAATGTAATAACTACTGGGGTTAATCCAGCCAACATGGTACTATTAGCATCCGAACACAAATGTGGCTCTGTAACACATTGAGTCATTATTATTATTATGCATCGAGCTCAAAGTCTTATGGAAGTTATTGTTATTTTAAATGGCTACAGTGAGTCTGTTGATGGTTTTAGCAGTTCTACGGCTCAGTTTGCGTCATGCTAGCTGTTTTGTTGCGTGATGCCAAAACCTTCGCCATCACACATGACATTTACACTAATTGCTTTCGTGACTAAGTACTATTTTAATTGCTGTTTTGTTTTGTTTTTTTGCAAACTTGCATGCAGCAGAAGTAGCTGGAAATACAGCCTAATAAACAACTTGTCATCCAACAGCTGAACCACAATTTCTGGAACCACATGAGGATGAATTTAGTAAGTACACAGACAGAAAGTATTGCTACTTGAAAAGTCACAAATCAAACAAGGAAAAGTAAAAAGGACTTTATCCTTAAAGTGGAATTATTCTGTAAATGTAATCAATTAATGTTGTGCTTTCCACGTCCCGACTGATAACTATAGAGGAAACTATAAATGATAATAACATTGATCAGCTCCTCAGTAAACAAGAACCAACCCCATCTTCTTAAAAAGTCATTCAGGAGAGCAGTTGTGGAGGAAACCCAGAGAGTGAATTTAAAACAATAGAAATAAAAATAAATTAGTTAAATTCAATCAATCACACAAATAAAACTACTAATCTTTGAGCTCAGTTTGACATAAAATACACTGATGTACCATTAACGGCTCAACTAAGATGATAAAATAACTTTAAAGTCAACGTAATGAAAAAACACTGAATAAATCCTAAACTGGTCCAACAATACTAAAATGACTTAAATAAAAAAAAAAGAAATATATTTCAGGATTGTCACATAAAGACTCTGATATCTGATTCCTCCCTGAGTTGGGCCAACAACAACAACTACTACATCGCTCCTCTAAAAAGCGGTTTGATATGTGACTATTTCTGTATTTGTGACAGCTGATATCTTCATAGCTCTTCAGGATATGAGGGCCTTTTGTGGAGGATAAAGACATTTATCGATTTGATTTCTCTTGTGGGATTTGATGGAAGAAAAGTCTGTTCACATTTCAGCCGGAGCAGAAGATTTTCTCTGAGACCGCTGGCATCACTCATGTTTTAAAGGAGGGTCCCAGGACCGTTAACTCATTCATTTCAATAAGGTGCTTTTCCTCGTTAAACTGCCTCGTCACGACTCCATCTCAATGCTCAAATAAACAGAAACCATACAAATAAAATCATCCATTCAAACACCTCACAGGAAAAAACTCAAATCTCCTGCCACCGTTCTGCATCATTTTCTCTTTCTGTAAAGAATAAAACTTCCCCGTCGTTCTGGAGGACCTGGCGACTGCGGCGGCCATCTTGTTTGTGGCTCACAGATGGGAGGAGGTGGAGAAGCAGAGTTTCAGGGTGAAGGGGTTGGAGCTGTCTGCAGGTCAGAGAAGGGAGAGCAAGTATATAAATAAACACTGTTCACAGTGGATGTGAAGGTTTTCATTCAGATATAATAAACGTAATGAATCTATTTTACATGCAAACATCATGGAGTGTGCTGAGCCTCCACCCCAGCAGAGAGATTGTGTCTATTCGTTGTTGTTTTCTTATCAGATCAGTGTGAAGCCTGACATCTAGTGGTGTCTATCAGCTGTCGACGTTAGATGATGTCACCACCTGAGTTCAGCCAGCAGCACTACGTAGTTCATCAGCCATTGTTTTTATAAACTCTCACTGTTGGTGCATTCAAAGACACTGGGACTTCTAAGACTTGAGGGATGGCTGCTGAAAAGCAACTTTCTAAAAAAAAACGTTTTCACACTATCCTATAAACAACGCCCAGCTGTGCGTTGAGCTTATTGGTAGAGTGAGCATGCTAATATGCTAAAATGAGTATAGTATGCTAACACATGACAGCACGTACAGATTTAACTAACATACTACGATTTTACTGATTTTCAACATACTAAAGTCAATCAATACAGTGCTGACTCCAAAATCTAAGATAATTGAGATTTGCTGAGCGCATCATCACACCTACAGTCAACGATATCTTTTTTAATTAATGTGTTTCTTTACTTTCTTTCTGATGGATATTTATTTCATGTCTGTGTACAGAGCTGGAGCCAGGATGGGTCAGCTTATCTTAGCATAAAGACTGTACAATCACTACCACTCACAACACTTTGTTTGTTTAATCTGTACACAAAGAGAAGAAGTCACACGCTGGAACTATTTCTTGAAGATCAGACGCTGTGACTGCAGATCTTCCTGAAGTCTTGTTGTCTCAGTGAGGTCGCACAGAAGCACCGAGCAGATGGATAAACCGTTTGGTGTTTGTCAAGGTGAGGCAAAAACAAAAGGTACCTGGCGAACTTGGGTTGATAGTTTATTGGACAGTCACCACTGCATTACCAGTGTGTGTCAGTTAGTTGAGTACTTACTGGGTATTCTGATCTGGTGGTGGTTGAGGACGGTCAGAGCCTCCACAGCATCGGTTTTACTGTCGAACTCCAGCAGACCAGACAGAGTCTTGGAGCTGGCTGCTGAGATGAGGAGGAAGAGGAAGAGGGGGAGCATTGATAAGGAAGAAGAAAAAGGAGAAGAGTGGAAAATATGTGTCTGAGTTGAAATATGTCAGCTAAACATATATCTTCTATTTATAATTTATCTAATAAGCATTAGTAATATTTTTTTCTATAGCTCTATGCTGTGTGATTGGCTAAACTCACATTTGGCATCGAAGACCTTGAACTTAGTGAAGGCGGGAACGTTGTATTCAGTACAGAGCTGCAGATGAGAAACAGAGAAGAGAGGTTTTTTAAAGGCACAGTGTGCAGGATTTGGTGGCAACCAACGGAATAAGCCTCTGCTCACTCCTGACTTTCTAAAGACTGCGGTAACGTGAGTCACCGAGTGCAAAACTGTAGAAAAGACATTCGTCGGAGTTTTCATAGCTCCACCATCTCGTGTCACTTCTGAATGCAAAAAAACAAGTAGGCGACGGCCAAAAACCAAGACGGACAATATGCAGAACGTGAGGCTTCAAAACAGTAGACCACAAACCAATGGGTGACGTCATGGTGACTGTGTCCACTTGTTATATACAGTCTATGTAGCAAACAAGATAATATGGTTTGTGCCTGCAGGTTTCTGAATTGCAAGAATGAAATGACGAGAGAGTCCGCCTCCCAAACGGCATGCTTAAAGACTCAGAGACAAGCGATTAAAATGATTCATGAAATAGGGTCGCTTAGCTCGTCACCATAAATATCGTTTTGCAGAGTTCTTGACTCAAACGCAGGTGGCGAGTGCAAAGTCAGCACAATCCATAGAGCCATAATGGCCATGTTTATGGGAAATGCACTCGGTTGAAGTTTCCAAAGTGGTCTTCTTCATTCCACCAAGAGTACAACTAGAGACCAGAGAAGAAATCTTCTCATCTTGTATAGCATGTTAGTTTTATTAAAATACTACAGATTCGGAGCAGAATCAAATTTAAGTTTAAATGAAACACTGATCAACCTTCGACAAGGACTTTATTTCATAAGCATTTTGCTCATAAGCAAAGGTGTCCCTCAGAGCTCCATACTGGGCCCCATTCTCTTCTCAGTTTACACCTCGTCAGAAATCTATCTCAGTAATCCAAAATGTGTAACCAATAATACACCTCGTGCAGGTGTGACCTCACCTTGTGCAGCTGGTGCTGGCTCAGGGTGGGCGGGGCGTTGTAGAAGTGCAGGACGGCGGAGGGCGGCTGGATGATGTTCCTGCTGCTCTGTGCGCTGCTGAAGCGGTTGTTTCTGCTCAGACTGAAGTCCTGGTAGCTGCTGCTGCCGTCGGCCAGCTCAAACACCTGACTGGGAATCACCGCCTGCTGTTTGGACACACTGAGGGGTGAAGGGGGGGGGGGGGGGGGTAGGGGATAGATGGAGGGATATCTTTCAGTCTATTTCATACTTTTATGTTTCAGTGACATTTCGGCTTGATGGTTGGTGCAAAAAGAAAGGTCAGGAGGTTGCTATAATCACTAGGATTCATCCTCTGGGGACAATTAATATCCACAGCCATAGTCATGTAATTTTGGTCAGCAGTTATTGAGATGTCAGGACTCACCAGACGTTGAGTTTTTTGCCAAACACCTTGATGCTGTTGAGGTGAGTCACGGCCCGGTCCACCGCGTACTCGTCCCCCATCTCCACCAACGCCGTGCCGGCAACGCTCTTCATGAATTTCACCTGCGAACGCAACCAATCATGTCGGGTTTGTAAGAGGGATCATTTCTTCCAGATGATTGACAGGTGGCAGAACTGTGACACATCCATGACCCCATCGCTCTGAGGGTCAGCACACACCTTCTCCACGTTGCCGTAGAGACAGAAGAGGTTGAAGATGCAGCTGCAGTTCATCTTGTCTGGATGGAGGCCGCTCACCATGGCGACTGAGCTGGAGGCGCCGTGGCCCAGGAAGGAGGAGGAGGAGGAGGAGGAGGAGGAGTAGGAGTGGGAGGTCTTAGGGAGGAGCAGCGGGTAGGAGATCATGTCCTGCACCTCCTCACTGCTCCTCCTGTACCTGCAGTTCCCAGGCAGAGGCAGCAGGGGGCAGTGTGAGCCTGCAGAGACACACAACACTCTGGGATTAGAAACACTGGAGGACTGTCAGGGATCAGGATGAGACAGACAGACAGACAGACAGACAGACAGACAGACAGACAGACAGACAGACAGTACCATAACCGTTGGATGGATGCTCTCCCAGTATAGCCTGCCGCTGCCTCCCCTTTCCCCTCTCTGCAACACACACAAACACAGACATCTTAGCCAAATAAGAGCTCACAGGAAGGCTGTTGCTAGTAGCACTGTCTCTTTCTCTCTCTCTCTCTCTCACACACACACACACACACACACACACACACACACACACACACACACACACACACACAGTGAAGTGGGTCTTGCTGTAATGGTCGGGGTTAGCAGAGTCTGACCCACATAAGGCCAGAGCAGCGGGAGGTGAAAGTGAACGCTTCCTCTCCGATGAAAATCTATTTTCGGCCTCCACAGCAGCATCAGCAGCTTCACCAACCACCTTCAGACTGCAGTTTAACCTTCGAGTCTCCAGGCAAGGCTCAGTGAGCTGCTTCACCTCCACACCAGGAACATCTCCACACAACCCCCCTCTCACTGCAGCTCGGATCATTTCACCGAAGAATATGAAGTACTTCCTGAATGACTGGCAGAAGGTCAATCTCACCGTAATGACAGTTCAATCAGATTGAACAGATGACTGCATGTGAATGCAGAATCTGTAATCAACGGGACAAGATTTTGCAATCACAAGTGTTCTGCTTAACATTTGTAGTTTTGCAGTCTAAGTAGTATTGACCAATCACGTTACAGCGGGCTTTGGTTGCATGCAGGTTAACAGTCGAGAGCAAAAGAAGCGGTAAACATTGGCTGAAATGAAATCTCAGAACCCATCGGCTCTCGTCTGACGACAATTTAGGCGTATAATGATAATAATAATGGTGGAAAAATAACTATATACTAATACTAATAATGATAGCAGCAGTGGATATAATAATATTTAATAATAATGATAATAAATGCATTAAAGGTGTCATTAATAGTAATATAAATGTAACGAATAGTGGAGCCGGTCAAAATGTTTGTACAGTAGCCCAGAACGGACAAACTGAACACTTAGTATAGACCAGTCCATTCGTGTTTTTGCCTTTGCCACCGTAGCTCTCCTACACATTTAGCACAGGGGAGAAGTTTCAGTTGGTTGCAATCTGCAGCCTCACCACTAGATGGCGCCAAATCCTACACACGGGCCCTTTAACAAACGTGATTTTCATGATCACACATTGTGCAAAAACCAAAAAATGTGTTCACTTCCTTTAGTTTTTCTGCCAGACCCAAAGTGTTGTGTTCAGGTGTTTCTTTGTCTTCACACCAGACACAAAGCCAATTTTTCGCCTGGCGCTATTACATATAAAATCAATCAAGATGCAAATGGAGACTCGCAAATCTATCAGCATTGCTATTCTCCTGACTTCACCGACTTCCTGACGTTGCTGAATCAGGAATGGAGAATAAGCTCTTCCTCCTCCTTCGTTATGCGTCTTGCGTCAGTAACGCGAGGTGAAAACTGATTGAAAGCTCCCTGACACAGAACAACCGACGCAACAACACTTGGAGACACCTGTGTGTGTGTGTGTGTGTGTGTGTGTGTGTGTGTGTGTCTGTGTGTGTGTCTGTGTGTATGTGTGTGTGTTGTCCTACCTCGCTGCAGGAGGAAGGGTTTGGTGTAATCCCAGCTGCTGTTGTCATTGCGGACGACGTTCAGTCTGTTGGGCTGCAGGGGGCGACAGAGCACAGCACCTCTGGGTGGGTGTGTGTGCGTGGGCTGCTTGAGAGTGAGGGTGTGTATGTGTGCATGCACCCGAGTGTGTGTTTGTCGAGAGCACCGTGGGTGCGCGAGTGTGTGTGTGTATGTGTGTGTGTGTGTTTACCCGAGCGTATTCGATCTTGAGCGTGCAGCAGCCGGCGTAGATGTCGGCTCCGTTTAGAGCCAGTTTGGCCTTCTGAGCGTCCTCCACTGACTCAAATGTTAACGAGCTCGTTAAGGATGACTCACCAGGAGGAGTTTAACCAGCCAATTAGAGTAGAGAAAACAACACCACAATTTGATTTTCCTCAAATTCAACTCAACTTCAACTAATCCTCCTCTGCCCTTCTGTTCTCATCATGTTGCATCTACAGCAGCTGATTTTGTATTTTTACACTGTGGAGATCTGAGTACTGTCTCCACTGACGTGCAACTACACACACACACACATACACACACACACACACACACACACACACAGTCAGGATATTCCACCATGGCCTGGATGCCATTGCGCTTGAAGATGACGATGCGTTGGACGTTAACGATGGGGTTACAGACGGTGTAGAGAACATCCTGAGAGAGAGAGAGAGAGAGAGAGAGAGAGAGAGAGAGAGAGAGAGAGAGCACACTTATGACTGGCAGAAATCACACAGCAAGAATAACCCAACTCTATTTTTTATTTCAAACATGAAAGGTTTGTGGTTGGATGGTGGAAGTTGAGGTGGAGGTCTTGTTCAGGTAGAGGATGTGGTAGATTAAGAATTAGACATAATTTAAGTGTAGGCTGGATGAAGTTCTGGTGAGGGAGGTGCAGCTGAGTAAAAGGAAGTTTCTTTTCCAAACATGAGAGAGGGGGTTCTGCTGGACTCACGGTGGTGATGGGGTACAGCGGGTTCTGGATGGACAGCAGCAGGACTTTGTTTCCGCTGGTGGGGTCGTCTGCGTTGGTGGGTCTGGTGATTCTCTGGCTGGTGGAGAAGTTGAAGAAGGCCTGCTGCTCGGCGACGCAGACGGCCTCACGACCTCCGCACGACACGCAGCGCTCGGCGCTGTCCACGGTTTCGAACTCCACCAGAGCCTGGCGCTTAAACGGCATCATCATCACGTAACTGCCGACAGAGCAGATGAGACAGGTTTGTCTTAGTGTGAGACAGAGCTTCCGTCATTTTGTCATTTTATGTAGTTCTTATCACGCTGATGTATGTTCAAGTGTTCAGTTTTATGACAAGTTTGGTTTTAATTAGCTATTTGATGCAATAAAAAGAGGTGGAGTCAGGTAGGTCTGAGTCAGCAGACACGCAGACGATGTTTCCGAGACATGAATTGCGAGTCTGTGGAACAGAACGGGGGTCAATTTGATCTTAAATGTTTTCATAGAGATATTAGGGTTGGTGTCTTTCTAGCCAAACAGTCACGTGGTGCTAACGTAGCAGCTAGGTGGCTATCACGCTAACAAGCTGTGCCCTGTGTTCGGGTGAGAAAAAGGAAGGAAAGAAATTCAATCACTCCGTTAAGTCGGGCCTTGGTCGGCCTTGATACCGAGGCTCCAGTCCCCCGATCACTACTGCAGACTCATGGCTTTAAAGCGCAGAAAACATGGCCGCCCCCGTATCTGGGATATTAAGGCTTCTCTTTTGTACAGTCGGAGGAAGTAGAGAAGTGCCGTCCATTTTTTTAAATACATGACAACATAACATAACTTTCTATCGTGTCCAACAACTCACCACCCCTCTGTATCTTGTGACCCCATTGTTTAAACCTATAACTTGGTTTGTGATTGGATGATTGATCTGAATATTACTGGAGTCAACAGAAACATGCTTTCTACAGGTTTTAATATCAAATGATCAACGTAAGGCTGATTGATTAACCAAATGACCAATTGTCATAGACATCAGTTATATATTTCAGACTTGAAGGATTAGAAACACAAGTCACATTTCTCAATACTGATCCTGGCTCTGTAATTTGAGAGCTTCCATTCCTCTGTCTTCTTCTCCTGAATATTTCAAAAAAGAAATGTTTCACGGCTGTGCGCATGGCTTGGTTTTTATCACCACTTTTGAGAGTTCTTTCAGCTCTGTTAATGATCTCTTCAACACAATCTGTGATCTCAGCGGTAACACACACACAGAGCTCAGTACAGCACCACACTGATACATCTGCAGCGGAACTGATGCCGACAGAGATAATGATTCTTGTCGTAAAGGATGCTGACTCTGAAACAAGAAAGAGCAACTAGAAAAGTGCGTGGCTGCTACTGCCAGAAGACATTGCCAGAAGACATTGCAATAAAAATGGTGTATGAAGAGCTAAAATCGTGGGATGACAGCAAATTATTGGGAAAAATTACAGAATAATTCTCAAGCTCCCATTATACACACCCATTATAAAATCTGAAACGGTGCCAAAATGTTCCTGAAACTTTAACTGTGATTTCATGATAACTGTGCTAGCTATCAAAATACCAATTTGGCCCAATAAAGTTCATATTTTTGATAACCTTTTAAACTTCAAATAATTTTTCTACGTTGGAAGTATGGCGAGTCAGTATGGGCCTAAAGAGTGGTTTTTTTTAGCTCTCTTCACTCCAAAATCCAATGTGTGTGTATGTGGAAAACCCGAAAACCGTGAAAAACGGCGGTGTGAATATCTGAGAAAAGTCATAGCACACTTTTCCCTATCAGGCCTCACATTTTAAAGTATTTTGATCAGGCGGAAACCTCCGGTTACAAGCCGATGTGGAAGTGTCTTAAAACTTGCATTCTCTCTCCCGACCACCGACTCCTCTGGATGCAAAAAGAAGTCAGATTATATAGAAGTCTATGAGAAAATGACGCTACTTCTCACTTGATTTATTCCCTCAGTAAACATTGTAAACATGAGTTTATTCTGATGGATAGCTCAATAGTGTAAACTACCTGCTACATAGAGAAAGAGTTCAGTGTCAGTAATCTTTGGACTGCGTGTGAGAGAAGAGTCAAAGGAATATGTGCGGATGGAAATTTATGTATTTGTTACCAGATGTTGCCGAACTTGTCGAGCGCCTCCACCAGATCAGCCTCCACCACGGCGTCACAGAGGCCCCGGACGTGGACGACCGGAGACGGGGGGATGCAGTGACTGTCCTCCACACCGTCCTGCAGAGAGAAGACAACTGAGACAATGAAGACAATCTACACTAGAAAGGTGCATTCAGTACAGTGACGATACTCTTTACTGCTGATACTTTAAATACATGAAGCTCAGAATACTTGTGTACTTTCACTGCTGATACTTTAACTACATGAAGCTGAGAACACTTGTGTACTTTCACTGATGATACTTTAACTGCATGAAGCTCAGAATGCTTGTGTACTTTTACTACAGATACTTTCACCAAGCTAAGAATACTTGTGTTCTTTTGCTGCATGAAGCTGAGAATACCTATGTTCTTTTACAGGTGATACTTTTACTGCATGCGCTTAGAATATGTGTGTACTTTTACTGCTGACACTTTAATTAACTACACTAAGCTGATAATACTTGTGTACTTCTACTGCTGACACTTTAACTACATGATGCTGAGAATACTTGTGTACTTTTTAACATATAGAATGCAGGACTTTTACTTGCAATGCAGTATTTTTCATGGTGCTGTTGGTATTTTTACTTCCGTTTTGTGTCTCTTTGTTTAGCTTTTATCTGAAACTCGATGTGTCAAGAATATCTTGAGGTCGATGGCAGAGGAAGTAACGTTGGTCTAGAGCGTTAATAGAATATAATACAACTTTTATTGATAGTCATGGGTTGTTGCAGGAGGCGTTAAAGGCGTGTGGAGCAGAAGACACCAGTGAGGTGCGGGTGAGAAAAAAATCAGTTACAGTGAGAAGATCTTCTCACGTCGACAGAGCGACAATAAAAATACGTGTACTCAGGAAGCGCTGCAGGTTTTGCAGCCTGACCTGTTTTCCGCTGCAGGTTCAGACGCTTTACACCAACGCCTGCAGGAAACTGCGCTCCGAATGGGGCCTTTTGGGTTGATGACCTCTCTAGATGATGTGATCTGACTCACAGCATCAGTCCAACAGATTTTGCATTGCGCTTTATCTTCGCCGACTAAATGACACACGTACAAACTGTTTCCTGTAGATTTAAAAAGCGTTTAAAATGTCCATTTCCCTCTTTCAAATGGAAGGTCTGTATTCCCAGTTGATGGATATATTGTGTTTAGCGACGCATTGCGACGTCGTGACGGCATAGCGGCGTGTGTTCATACTTCTTGTCAAGATGGCGAACACACATTTGGAAACAAACCACATACTTCAACCATGACAACTGGGTTTGGATCTTACAAAATGGTTGTCTTATATTCGGTTCAATATGGTCATTAAATGCAATGCAACATTTAATTCTGCTTCGTTCGCTCCAAATATGCATAGCAATACACATGTGTATCTACCTTTTGTTTTACTTAAAAATTCGAAATCCTTCAATTTGTATTAAATTAAATTGAATATTTTCTTTGTTTGTTTCATTATTTTTGATATGTATGTATGTGTATTCAATATTTATTTGTATTATGGGTTAGGTTTATTCTTTGTAATATGGTATATACTTTAAGTTGATTGAAGTTGATGTTTCATTATTATGCTTATAATTAACCTACAAGCATGTATCTGTACACACGTGCTTTTTTCCTTTTCCTTTCTTATACATTTATTTTTTTGTAATGCACAGATGGAAATGTTTGAAGCTGGAACGTGCTATAAAATAACAGCTTTCCTGGAGAGTCGACACAGTGGAGCGTCTTGACCAGTCGACTGTAGAAGTGTGAAGCACGTTTGCTTCGACTGGCAGGTGTTCAAAGCCTTTGACAGCAAACTGTGGCTGCAGCTTGGTCGCTCACATTTTTTGCTTGTGTGGCTAAATTATTTTTGTCTGCAGTGACCAACCGAGATAGCAAATTGTTAACCTCAAACACGTCCCTTCTGAGAAACATTTCTACAGACTGTGGTCTGTTCAGACGAGCGCGCACTCGACTGCACCTACGCCAGGCTCGGTTACTGTAGCAACGCCAAGCAGGAGGCAGGTGGTTGAAACACGCCGCGGCGTTGAGGAGGAAGAAGAAAAGGTGCTACAGACTATACTCATGAGTCAACAATACAGAGACTGGATGTTTGTTTTTAGTTCACAGCTATCTTTGTGACGACAATAAGTAGAGAACATGCTCCTCCTCTTTCTCCTCTGCAGGAGTACAGAGCAGGTGCAGCTCACACCGGCCTTTTTTTGGTGAATGCACGTGTCTTTATTACATGTGTGTGTGTGTGTGTGTGTGTGTGTGTGTGTGAGCGTTCACTGACATGTTGTTTCATTTCCGTCAGGCTGCTGTATCATTACAGCTTCGTCTGACTCTCATTCTCCTCCTCCTCCTCCTCCTTTCCCATCTTCACCTCTCCTGCTGCCTTCGCCTTTATCACCTCCTCCTCTTCCTCCGCAAGCTAACAAGCCTTTAACGAGGCTAACGAGGCAGGATGATACATCATTTATAAACCCCTAGGGTGGGTGTGTGAGGGTGTGTGGACAGAGAGGAGATCTGAGGCTTTGTCCCTGTGCAGCTCCTGTAAACAGACAGAGGTCTGTGATGTCTGATTGACGTTTAAAACACAGACTGTATTCTGTATTCAGTCTACTGAGACTGCAGCAACACGGAAAGTTTAAAGTCCTGTTAGCGCCTCCTACAGGCTACAGCGATCCTTACAGTTACATTATCAACAACATCTTATCGACTTTTACCACTGGGGCTAAACATTTTAAATTTGTCGTGAAGGCGGCGCTGGAGGAAAAGAAAAAACAAACTCATCCTTTGAGGAGCAAGAACGGGATCAGGACATTTACTGACAACTTATCAAGATGTTAGATTTTGATGTTTGGCCTCATGGTGGCGCTGGAGGAAAGGTCAACAGGTTACCAAAAAGCATTACCTGACCCAGATGGTTTGTTACACAGAACCACCCGAGAAGCCGTCAGTGGCCTTTTTTACATGAACACTGATATTCCACTATTATTCCAAATATGACAATATGTAAACATCATATTTTGCATATGCTAAACTAGGCCTTATTCCGAATGGAGCATTTACCGATTAGCATTCGGAATATCCGTTTTTACGAAACACGGCCTCTTTCCTGTTTACGTGTGCGTTGTACACAAACCAATCAGCCAATAGTTTGCAAAGCTGGTGCAAAAGAAAAAGCTCACATTTCTGCTCGGAGGGAGAAACGCACCTACTTTTAAGCATTATGAAGGACTTGGATACCAACAGGTTTTTGGATATGCAAACATATCGCAACACCAACCTTTACAAGAAGGTGGTTGAAGGAATGAAAGAGGGAGGCTGTGTTCACACGGTCCAACAAGTCCACCACCGGGGGAAAACTAGAGGCAAGGAAGCAATGGCACAAGCAGCTCCTGCTGTTCCACTTTTCCACATTGACGTGATGAATGACATGTCAGGGCAGCGACTCGTCAAACACAGCGCGGAATGGCGTCAACGTGGGATTCGCTGGATTTGGATGAGTGATGAGGATGTAGCATGGGTCGTTTTACGTTCATCGAAATATGCTCAGCTGCATGTAAACGGGAATATTAGTGGAGTATTTATTTTTATTAACCGTGCAAATGGATAGGAATAGGAATAGAAAAACTGAATATTTGGTGCGTTTAAACGGAGTCATTGGAAAGCATTTGAAAAAAGGGCAGGCACTTTAAAAAATACAGGTGTTTGAGTTAGGGTTAGTCGTGATTGGTCCGTGCTCTGGCTGACCGGACACACACGTATTACCTGAAGCCTGGCAAGATAGATTCTGCGAGAATCCAGCTTCTGTGCAAGGTGAGATTGGATGAATCATCCGTCAAACTCTTGCCGAAGCTTTTGGCCAGTTTGAACTTAGCAGCGTTTAGCATCAGTGGTAGTGAAAACTAGAGTAACGATACAATTTATGCCCTGCAGAAGCAACTCACACTGGTCCAGCCGGTCATCCTTACACCACTACACTTTGTTAACTGACTGCTGCACTTGCTCTATGGGTCCATGGGTGCGAAAGATCTCTGGAAGATTCGGGTAATTTCATCGGCCTCATGCCTCACTTTTATAGGAAAGAATGGGAACCCGACTCCAACGCTGTATCCAGGTCTTTTTATACATCCACCTTGAATGTGTGTTAATGTCCCCAAGTCTTCAGTTCTGTCGAGGGAAGCCAATGAGGAAGTGTCCTAAACCTGCATTGTCTTGACTGACCAGCAGGGGGCGACTCCTCTGGTTGCAAAAAGCAGTCTGATTGTATAGAAGTCTTTGAGAAAATGAATCTACTTCTCTCTTGATTTTTTTACCTCAGTAAACATTGTAAACATGAGTTTATGGTCTCAATCTTTCAAGTCTTCTTCAGTACAGCATGATGTTCATTTAGTAAATGATGGTCTGTTTAGAGAAGATTTGACACTACCACAGCGTCACATTTCCGCAGTCCAAATATGGTCACTTGCGTTTACTGGTTGCAAAAATACAAGATGGCGACGGCCTAAAGGCCTAAACTCAAAGCATCAAAACGGCAGTTCACAAACCAATAGATGATGTCACGACAACTAGGTCCACTTATTATTTACGGTCTATGATTTTTCCACAACAGGTTTCTGCAAATGGTTCACAATAAATGCCCTGTTAGAAAATTGAGGGATTCTGTCCAATGAAATGCTTCAAGGCTTTTAATTTTAAATGTATACCGGTACAGGTGGTGTTGCATTTGCATTAACTGCATAATGACGTTACAAAAATGTAACGAGAGCAGGCTTGATGTCAAAATCAGAGAAGAGATGGCTCACTATTCAAGATTTTAAAGGAGGCGTCATACTAACACATGACCAAATATCAATCAGAGTGAATTAGTTATGAAGGCATGTCTCTAGTAAAAGCCTGCTTCATATGAATGCCCCTCTGCAGTTGGTGGACAAACCAATCAATGGATGGATGAATGGATTTATGAGGGAACTTGTTTCAGCGTTGTGTTTAGTCCAGCCGCCTGAATAAAGAAAAGAAACTCATTCAGTTTAATTTCGTGATTCATTTTGTACTCAGACTCATTCTCTGCATCAGTCGCTCCGTTTACTGAAGAACTCAGTTCTCGGGTCAGTTCTACACCTCGACCGGTGATTTCTGTTTGATCTTCACTCTCTTATATTAAAACCATAAAGAACCTGAGATCAAAGGTGCTTTGATGTCGGCTGAAGTCTGCAGACAGCTGAATAGTATAATCCACCGCAGCACTGCAGGACATGCAAATCATCAGGAGGTAAATTAAAACTGACCAGTTTGAACGGTGTGACTGGCGTGTAGAAAGACAGGAACTGTACTTTTACTGGTGGTTTTATTAATTTAATTTTTAATCTGGTTCTGTCCTGTTTGAGAGCACTTAGCTCCATCAGCGAGGAGGCTAATTAAAAAAACAGGAGCTGTCAGATTTAAATAATTCAAATGTTAAAACTGGTCTGTAGCGTTGAGATGTGGACAGACTTTCTGTCTGTCTGTCTGTCTGTCTGTCTGTCTGTCTGTCTGTCTGTCCACAAACAAGCTTCAAACTGACTTTAGCCTCTGCCGGTCTAAACATTGTTGCTTGGTGGTCTGTCAGTCCCATGATGCTCTATGTCTGCAGAGCATTGACTCATCAGTTGAGAAGGCAGGAACCAGCAGCCAGTGGGCTGTTTGATCAGTCTTCAATAAACTGTCTTACATCCTCCAGTGTGTCAAGATAAAACACACACATGCAGACAAACTCACATTTACCGAACATTGCATTGCATCTATCTCTCTGCATCCCTAAATCAGAGCATCTAGAAACTCAGAGAAGATTTCTTAAACCTCACAGAACCATTGGAACCGGAATACCTCTAGAAACTCCTACATCATTCTAGAAACCTCCTGCAGGAGATCGTAGTACGTACACAAGGACCTTTTTACAACCTGCAGGATATATCAAACCTCTTACAGAACCGCTAAAGGACCACACCCTAAATATAAATCAGACCTGTAGCATCATCTTCTCCTGAAGAACCAAACATCCTCCATTACATATACCACATTTGAAACCCTTTTTAAGTTTCTTGGGACGCATGAATGCCTGTGTGATCAAACCTAAACACAGAGAAGGTTACAGACTCTCGCAGAATACCACAGGTACATTTATCAAAGTGAACAGATGGCCAGGCTTCCTGCTGAGTGCGGCCACTTCCTGTCACGGCCAGAACCTCACAGAGAGGCCAAAACGTCCCACCGAGCAGAGGACCAGAGCCGCGGATCACGTGGACATGAAAGATAATACTAGAATACAAATATAGAAATATCTGCAAGCTACAGGAGTCTGGCTTATAAAACAACTCTTAGAAGTCTTCATGCGGCTCATCGAGCTTTACTGGAGCATCTCGGTGAAGTGCTGTTGGACGGGTAACTAAACACTGTGTTGAGGTTGATTACGAATACAGCATAGATAGACTGTATAAAAGTAGACGTAGCCTGCAATTCTGAAGCGAATGCGTAAGTGTGTTAAACTGGCATTCTTTCTAATGGCCAGCAGATTGAAGTCAGATTGTATAGAAGTCTATGAGAAAATGACCCTATTTCTCTCTTGATTTATTACCTCAGTAAACATTGTAAACATGAGTTAATGGTCTCAATCAATAGTTTCAATAGAGCATGATGTTCATTTAGAAATGTATGGCCCCAGTCAAATTTACGATGAAGCAGGGTATGCTTTAGGGGCGGGGCAACCTTGTGATTGACAGGTCGCCACCACGTTCATTTGTCAATCAGGATAGAGGCGTTGTGACACGTATGCCTCCCAAGCTCCACCCTCTCTTCCAAAATTCGGTCACATCTGGCTCCAAAAAACCAAGATGGCGACAGCAAAAATGCAAAACCCAAGGCTTCAAAACAGCTGTCTACAAACCAATGGGTGACGTCACAGTGGCTACGTCCACTAGGGCTGCAACTAACGATTGTTTTCATCAACGATTAATCTGCTGATTGTTGGTCTACAGGTCGAAACAAAGTGAAAAATGTCCATGCCTCCAATAAGGTTTAGGAAAAGATCCTTGTTTGCGTTACAATAACGACAGAAGTGCCGTTACTGAAGTATGCAAGTTACATGAAAAACAAATCAATGTTTGTTTGTTTGGGTATTGGTCGATAAGTACCGATATAGATCCAGCTATTTGAGTCAGTATCGGACCGATAGCAGCTCTATTCGAACCGCCAACTGTGATGATCTGCACTTCCTCCAGAACATTTAAACCTTCCTATAGCCTACATGAAGCTCATTGAGCCTTCTAAACCCATCTCTTATAAAGCTTTTAATTTTAAAATAATAACAAAAAAAGGTTTCTCCAGAAACATGACGCTGCAGCAGAGAACATTTCTGAAAGAACGCCATGAACAAGCATCTTCAAAACCTCTGCTAAACCCTTAAATGACCCACTGTGACTCCGTAGAGGCTGTAAAACATCCCCAAATAAGCTCCTCCTGAGGAAACGATACATCTATTAATGCTGCATGAAGTTTAATGCCTCTTTATTGTCAGGGCTTTATTCTGCAAACTTAGACCTCTCTGTCATTTGTAGCTACAGTGAACTAATTTCATTTAAAATATTTTTGAATACTGAGAACAAGTGCAGAGGGAATTATTTTGTGTGTGTTTGTTTTTTGTTAAAGGTAAATTAGTGGAAACTTGTCCATAATACATACATTATTAATATTCTTAGCGAGATTTCAACAGCAGGATTGACAGAAGCTGTTCCCCACCTTCGTCCCTCGGATCCTGCGGCTCCTGCTCTCGGTGCCGCCGCTCCCCGCTGCCTCCTCTCCGGCGGAGTCCTGCTCCCCGTCCTCCAGCTCCTCTCCGCCGGCCTCCTCTTCCGTCCGTAGCCGCTTGGCTGCCCGGTGGTATCCTCCTCCTCCTCCTCCTCCTCCTCTGTCTTCTCTCTCCTCCATCACGGACGAGACGGTGAATTCACGGATGAAGATGGTCGGTTTAACGGAGGAAGAGACGGTAACACCTGCCAGGACTGAACCTCTCTCTCTTTCTCTTTCTCTCTCTCTCTCTCTCTCTTTCTCTCTCCTTCTCTCTCTCTCTCTCTCTCTCTCTCTCTCTCTCTCTCTCTCTCTCTCTCTCTCTCTCTCCTCTCTCTCTCTCTCTCTCTCCTCTCCTCTCTCTCTATAGATAGGAAATATACTCACTCCGCCACAATGTCAAAAGAGCAAAACACAGACGCTCACATTCAGCGTCATTATTACCATATTTGGATTAGCTTAGACCACGTGCAGAGATGATGACTGATTATTTGGTTTTGCTTGTATTATCTAAACTGATTCTGTCTGCAGTGGAGAGGTGATTTTAACATCATCTGTTCTGCTCAATGATTTTAAACTGCATCACTGCAGCAGCCTCTAGTGTCTGCTTGCTTCTTTTTTTTTTAAATGCAAAAAAATTGGGCAAGGAGCTAAAAAAATGAAACCATGTCCACTTTCATATGAGGAAAGCCTCTAAAGCTTTTATTTCTTGATTATATGTCAGTAAAATCAAATACATCAAATAAATGTAGAGGAGTAAAAAGTTGAATACCTCCCCCTGAGAAGCAGGCCTAGAAAGCCTAGACAAAATGTTAAATACCCCAGTAAAGTACCAGTATGCCTTGAACTTACACTACTTGAGTAAATGCACTTACATCAATGACGAGCTGAAAACTTAACTAGTCTCAAATCATTCCGACTGAAGTCTGAACTGAAGGAGAAGAGACGAGGAGATGTGCTACTTTCTGCTTGACGCGAGACTCAAATGAGGACAGAGTCGGTCGTCTCTCTGCAGCTGCTTCCTCCAGGTGGAGCACATCTGTTAAACTGCTGCACCTCAGCATCTGAAGATTGTATATTTCATTACTATGAATCAATTTGCATTAGAACATCCTATATATTACACGTTATAGTTATGTTGACATTCTGTAAACCTCTGCGGTATCAATGTGAACATCTGAAGCTGCAAAACAATTTACAACCGACTGACATAGCTGACATAGTTTTTATGCAGAGGCGTTGCAAAATGGATCAATAGCGCTCTCTGTTGAGTAGCCCCCTGCAGTGCGTTTTACCTCGAGGTTTGACATTTAGTAGGAATATGTAACAATACATTAAAAACCGTGTCTTGGAGGTATACTAAAAACCCAACAAGAAGTAGCCATTTTGAATTTGAGCCATTGAGGGTTTTCTTCCAACTTTTTAAGGCACTATACTTTAACGCAGTCCTCCAGAGAACTAATTAGATCAATTTCAAATTTAGTCAGAACAATTTAAAGGCCGTTATTATAAAAAAGTTATCAAAATCTTGAGTTTTTATGGAACGACCATACCGTGGTGGCCATTTTGCGCGATTGGCCATGAAACAGGAAGTGGTTTTAAATCAGCACGCACATTTCTCAAAGATTATAAGCGACCAAATGTGGTCCAGAAGGGCCTCAAGACCTTCATGATTAATTGTGAAGATTGTGAGTTTTTATTGAACGCTGCTGCTGTGGCGATGCATTATCCGCCATGACACAGGAAGTTGCTTTTTTAGTGGGCTGGGTGCTCGAAAACTCGTGAAACTTTGCACACATGTCAGAAACAATGAAAACAGATATCTGATGTGGGTTTATGGCTCGGCCATGAAAAGTTGGCTCGCTAGCCCCCCCTACAAAATTAGAAAGTAGTAGCCCTTATGGATTTCCTTGGAAAGCACTTTGTCCTGGCTTGGAAATGAGATTTTCTATAAATAAAATAAAATGGTGGTGTAGATTGTGTGCAGTGGCAGTGAGAAACTTCCATGCGGCGACATCTCCTTGTTTCATTAGGACTTTTACAACAACAACAAACACACATCTTGATAAAAAAATATTTTCTTCTGGAAAGACAGCCATGTGTCTGTGACATCAAGAGTGGCCGTAGGTGACCTGTGTGTGTGTGTGTGTGTGTGTGTGTGTGTGTGTGTGTGTGTGTGTGTGTGTGTGTTCAGTTTCACACAGATTTGTTTTTCAGTATTGATTTCATGCTGTCCCACGCCAGTTAGACACAGAGCGCTTCACTCTGCTGGCTCTCTGTATAGACACTTATCTTGTGAGCACAAACTAAACAAAAGAAGGGAACAATTGAATTAAATTAAGGGAACAAATAAAATATGCATACAAATTAGTAAATTGTGGCCTCAAGATGCATATTTTTTCTCTATGGCCTCTCCAAGGCTCTGTAAAAAATACTCCATTATAGGTTAAATTCATGAATTAAAAAGTATTCCAAACAAAATGTACATGCTGAATTGTTGCGCGGGGTCGGCTTTTATTATTATACTATTATATGAAATGTCTCTACACAGCATGTTTATAACAAAACCCTTGTGGACGTTTCAATTATTAATATAAGCTGATTGTTGAAGCATGCCCTGAGCATCAGCAACATTCATGTTGTAGTGTTTTCTTTGCTTCCACTTCTACACATTGTATTATTGCCTGCTTGTTATTGTCTTATCTTCCAACTATCTCCATCTGACTTCCTGCAGGCATGTGGTAGAGTGCTGCTGAGTCCTAAATAACTGCACTTAATGCTCATTCGTCTCAAAGTCAATGGGTTTGTGGTTAGATGCCTAAAATAAGGTCTGTGGTTGACAGGAGCTGAAGGTATTCGAGCATGAAAAGAGGTCGTTGCTAACAAGTGGGTAAAGGAGACTACTGAACATCATCACTGAAACACTTAGTTTGTAGCCTAACTTAGCTTTTTACTTCTGCTGATTGCATTCACCCTTTAAAAAATCATAAAACTGGTGTTCTTTTGTGACGATTATCATGCTGAGCGAAGACGTGTGAGTCGCATGAACTTTTGTTTGACACAGAGCTGGGTTTTTTTCTCAGCAATAACCCAAAATCTAATGGAGAAATCTCATCGGCCTTTTGTTGAGGGAACCTGCTGCATTGTAACATAAACACCTGTCATCTAGGTTTGCCTGATAAACTGGTGCCTGGAAACATAACCTGGAGAAAGTTTTCTGCTGTTCATGTCTGGAAGCCACTGATTGCAGAATCATCTCTGATATTTATAACTCGTAGAAAATGTTTTTTCCTGCATTTAAATCACTATATAAACGTATTATAAGCCCAACCATGATATTTTTCCGAAACCTAAGTGGTTTTATTGCCTAAACATATAACGTTCGTTTTGTTATATATTGTTTTTGTGGTGCCAACACGTAATTTAACTTATTAAGTGTCCACCACCATGTAATGCGTTGTGTATTTCTAGTAGATCAGGTTGGATCATCAAGGCGACGTTGTGGGAACCTGCCCGACGTCATCTTCAACATGATACACACACACACACACACACACACACACACACACACACACACACACACACACACACACACACACACACACACACACACACACACACACACAGTGTGTCTCGCTGGGTCGATTGGCAAACAAACTGTAGTGTTTCAAAAATCTGCCTCAAGTGAATAAAAGTAAACTGCGGTCGCTATATAAAACACAATTCGACAGAGAAGGGGACGAAAACAAAACCCTGTCCATCCGTGTTGGTGAAGAGAATCAATATTTCTCACAGGATTCGCGGTAGTGATCGGTTCCACACATTTTACTCACATTTCCTAAACTCATGACACAGAAGAAGTTGATCATGAGTAAGAACTCTCCCTTCGTGTCTTCAACTGTTTATTTACACTATCTGCAGTTTTTCATCTCCAGCATCAACGGCAGCATAAAACAGGGATGTAAATAAAGAAATGAAAGAACTCTCACTGGTGAAGGTGGTGCCATTTGCTATATATGCAACTGAAAAAGATAAACCCATCTCTGTCATGGTATTCCTTTTGTTTTTTGGGTAAGATAGTGTTGGAAAAAAAGTCACTTTTATAACTTTTTTATATAAGTATTGACGCCGTCTACAACTTTATTTACCATTACAAGCAGTGCTGAGTGTCCTTTTAGATAGACTAAACAACTGCTGAGACAACTAGTGTCAGAGCACACATTATCATTAGTCATTTTGACCCCAACAAATAGTAACTAGTAAACAATCTGAATCTGACGTGGCATGCTCGTACGAGCCCACCTTGACTTAAATGAAAGTTACGATAAGAATAAGACAAACGTTCTCTGTTGTATTTTCTTTCTGTGAGCACTGAACTCAGAGAGGAAGTCAGCGACTCAACATCCTTGAAATGAAACCAGAACAAATTAATTCCATTTGCACGGAGCTGGCCGTATGAGCGACAAAGAGGAAGATGAAGATGAGAGTCCTGAACTGATGCATCAAAACATCGACTGGGGAGACTGAGATGAGAATCGAGGAGACCAAAGATCCGGATCCACCACGGTCACAGTCAGGATTCGGTGGATTTGAGTTTTAAAGTATGATGATTCTCAAACAAAAGTGTTTCTTTTAGCAACAGAAGTGAAGTTGTGAGTCATCTCAGCTGTTATCTGTTGTAACCTTCAGTGTGATGTGACAATGAGCTGCTGTTTGCACATGATCAAGCTCTGAAAATAATGGCCGCTACATGGTGGAAATGACATTTCACGTTCATTTAGGTTCACGGTCATGACCACACTCGATCCTGTGGTCACATTCTGTCCCCGCAGCCACATTCCCACTTCCTCAGACCAGATTCAGATAGTTATTAGTTAGTTGTTGTGAGGAGCCAAAGCCACGTCTGGACTAACGAACGGGCCCATTGGGCACAGACCCAGGGGCCCAAGGGGGTCCGGGGGCCCCAATTAAAAAAGAGACACAAAAAGACTACAGAGATAAAAAACTACCACAACAAGATGCAAATGACTGAAAAAACATCCAAAACATTATTATAAAAACAAGACTACAAAGAGACCCGTAGTTACTACAAAGTACAAAATACAATGAATCAAAATAGATGCAAAACAATAAAATGGGACACGCAAAGCAAAAAAAAATAGAAGCAAAATAGGAGACAAAACTACAAACAACACAAATGACTACAAAGAGACACAACAACCAACTAGAAACATAACAAATAAAAAATAGATGCAAAATGAAGAAAAAGAGACAAAACGACTACAAACAACCTAAAAACAACCAATAATAGATGTAAAACGACCACAAAGGAACCCAAAATGAATAAAAGCAGACTCTTTGAGTTTGGATGCTTTGCATGTAGACAGGGTGGGGGACCTCTTACATGTCTGTGCCCAGAGGACCCTTGTCTCATAATCCATCCATGCATTAAACGATTTCTTTGTGCAAATTAGTGAGGATCTAAATAAGGAATTAGATTGAAGATGGTCAAAGTTCTTCTTGCCAACTTAGGAGTTGTTTTCCTGTTTGTACAGCTCTTCTGGTTTTGACCTTTACGGCCTGAAAGCCTGTATATCAGTCCATCCGCATTCAGATCCTCCCTGTTGCCATTACAATATAACTGGGTTTGTCCAAAACGCCTGCTATAAGGGCTGCACATGCATGTTATGAAACATGAAACGTCTCAAGTTCTAGGTGAAAGAAGGCCAACAAACAGAACATTTTGTAAAGGAAGACAAGTGTTAAGGCTGCCCCGCAAAACTGCAGTTACTGAGGCTGCTTTTTGTTGAGGTAATTTATCAGTATGTTCCTTTAGATGTAACTTGTATCGCTTAACTCTGAACATTGGATCTATTGCTCCTGAAACATGAAGCATCTTGGATACATAAACTAAACACACTATCACCAAATGGACTGAATTAAAACTTGAGATGTTTCCTTATATGTTGACTTCAACTGTTATTTAGTTTTGATACAATTTGTTGGAAATTAAATTGGAATTTGATTTCTGTTCTTTTTTGGGCTAGATTGATGCATTTCAATGTAACCGAAATATGTAAAGCACAGGTGTCAATGCAGGCGATATATTTGATGTCTGCAATGGTTTACCTTATGTGGAGCTGCATTTTGTCCCCATAAGGAAGGCAAATCCCCACAATGTGTCTGTGTAAACAGATTCATGTGCCCACAAGGCTGGCAAAACACAAACTCATAAACACACAAAGAACCTCCCTCTCACTGTAATCTCTCAAATTGTAAGGAGCCGAGGGAGACACAGAGACACATCAGAGGAGGAGCAGAGACGGAGTTCAGACAGCGGATTCTGTGGGACACACTGATCTCGTCACCATGCTGTTTGAGGAGATCCTGGACAATGTCGGCGGCTTCTCCAAGTTCCAGTTCCTGCTCCTGTCCATCCTGTGCCTGCCCCGCGCCATCCTCCCCCTCCACTTCCTCCTGCACAACTTCATCTCTGCGACACCTCCTCACCACTGTGCCCTCGGGAGCCCGGAGGACGGTGGCGTGGCGCCGCTGGGCTCCGACCCCGAAGCGCTGGCCCTCAGGATCCCCCTTCAGACTGACGGCTCCTTCAGCTCCTGCAGAGTCTACGACCCCCAGCTGGCCTTTGACCTCGGCCCGGGAAACAGAACGGCACCTTGTCCCCACGGCTGGGTCTACGACCAATCACAGTTCAGCTCCACAACGGCCACCGAGGTAAAGAACAGCTCATTCATATCTATCAAAGCATTTTCTCTATTTCCTGCACTTGAACGTTGAAGTGGACTTCAAAGTCAAAGTGAGTTGAAAGTGTAATCATTGAAAAGTTTAAATTCCTGCACCACCGCAATCAAGACTATTAGCAGTGGTGGAGGAAGTACACAGATCTTGTACTTAAGTAAAAGTAGTAATGCTACAGTGTAGAAATACTCTGTAACACAGTAATTAAGTAAAAGTACAAAAGTATTAGGATCAAAATATGTTTTTTGTCCCAAAAGTAAAAGTATTAACTATATAGAATAGCCCATTTCAGAATAATATATACTATATTGGATTATAATTTTCGATCCATTCATAGAAATAATGCTGGAGTTTCTAAAGCTGCAGTTCCTCTAGTGTCCACTAGATGCTGCTCTAAGAAAAGAGCGACTGTGTCGACGTAAATGTGGAAAACCTACGACTTCATTCACCGTTTCTGATGTCAGCCTGAGCTCCGAGTGGGAAAACAATGTTCGCAGTAATCACAAAATGAAACCCCTCATGAAAGAGAGACAGGTGTTGTAACCTGTCTGTCTCTCTGCAGTGGGATCTGGTGTGTGAAGACAAACATCTGAATCAAGCTCTCGCTACATATTTCTTCCTCGGTGTCACGGTCGGATCCATTCTGTTCGGACATCTTTCTGACAAGTGAGTTCTTTAGGATTCATCAATGCTTCAAACCCTCACAGTGATCTGGTGCTGTGGCACTGGAGAGGGAACAATACCGTTATTAATCATTAAACATCACCCCTTTCTGCAGCAATCGATGAAGTTATAAAGACCAAAAAGTCTGTTTTTCTAGAAATAAGTCAAATATTTCAACCTATTTATGATAGAAATCTTAACTGTGACAAGTGTGACTCAACATTTGTAGATTCAACGCATTAATATCTTCAGTAGATTCGTTTTCTCAGGTTAGTTGCTTTCACCTTCTCACGAGATGACTCTCAGCTAACTATTCAACTTCAGGTCTGTTGCCGCATTTTTAGCGCAGAGGGACAATTGTTCACGTTTAAGTTGAACCAGTTTGGAAAGTTTCACAGTGCGGTGAAACTGTTGACAGGCAGCCCAATGTTTTAACAAAGGAGTGAGTCAATAATAATCATAACCACCGCCTTGTTATCATTTTCAACAATTGGCAATGCAAGTGATTTTCAGGAACAAAGCCAGCTGCTGCTCTGCTGATACACGTGTGTGTGTGTGTGTGTGTGTGTGTGTGTGTGTGTGTGTGTTTGTCTGGCAACAACTGCAAACTCTCCACATGACTCTATATTGAATAAAACTCAAAATGTCAGTTACCTAATAATCCCATGTCATTGATTACTTAACGCAGAACACTGTCTCCACAATATTGTGGCTCTGCGCGTACTCACACACACACCACACACACACACACACTTTCTTTTAAATTGTTAAAATCAAATGGTGGATACAATCTAATAGGGTTAGACTGAACTGAAACACTCTTTTGTGCACCAGTCAATCCTAAAATGAAATACCGAGCCTAAATCTAATACACGTTAAAGTAGGGCTGGGCTGATTACGCAATATGATGATTTTGTCCGTATTCCCCAGCCATACGTTGAAGGGTCTTCTTGAATATGTCTGCGGTGTTGGTAATAGTATCTTAAATGTATGTATCCTTGTTTCTTTTCAAAATGTTGTTACAATTTGAGCTGCTGGGATGCAGGACACATTTCAGACTTGATCTGTCAATAGGCAGTTGACGCTCTCTACCAGGTGAGCTAGATTTGATCAAAGTGATGCGTTTGTGCTGCAGGTTTGGTCGTAAGCCGATGCTCCTGGTGGCTTTAATCACCTCCACCACGTTTGGAGTCGCCTCGGCCTTCTCCACCTCCTACGTCATGTTCGTCGTCTGCAGGATGCTCTGCGGCGTGGGCCTCAGCGGACTGTCGATCATCGGCGCGGCCCTCGGTAAGAACTCAGAGACGCGATTCAAACCAGAAACGCTTTCACTTCGAGCTCACGTCTGTGTCGAAACTTATACCGACAATTTTCACATTCGCCGTTTCAAGACTGGAAGAACTCTTTTGTAGCTCTAAGAACTAGGGTTGGGCGAAGTCCTGATCCTCAATATATTATACCAATATCCACAGGTAGAAATCTGGCTCAACCTGGTTCTCTGTCTCGACACATTTCACTGCAGTCTGTTTTCGCGCTCTTCCTGCTCAGGTATCGAGTGGACGGACGTGAAGCACCGGACCTTCACCGGTACCGTCATAAGTTTGTCTTGGAGCGTGGGGAACATGCTCCTGGCCCTGCTGGCCTACGTCATACGTGACTGGAGACACCTGGCGCTGGCGGCGACGGTGCCCTGCGTCGCCGCCATCGTCTCCTGGTGGTGAGGTGGATGTTAGAAGTTTCTATTCTACATGCTGCTGGTAAATATCTCAGTGTCTCTGTGTTTTGTAAAGGCCAGTTTCCTCATGTCCGTGCTCAGGTGGCTGCCGGAGTCGGCCCGCTGGCTGCTTACCAAAGGCAGAGTAGAGGAGGCCAAGAAGTATCTGGTTCAGTGCGCTGAAATGAACAAGAAGAACGAATGCACATCCAGCCTGGAAACTGAGGTACAGCCTCCCGATGTAAACATCCAGTATTGATCAAAGTTACCGATGAGTTTAGTTTAAAAAATGACCTAAAATATCTTTGACATTGTGTGTTGTATCTGTTATATCTGCAATGAGCTAATAGCTCGTCGTCTCTGTGAGTGACCGTGTACTTGATTCAGGCTCTGATGAAGATGACGGTGGCTGAGTTGGCTGAAAAGAACCACTCCTACCTGGATCTGGTCAAAACACCCCACCTGAGAAAGATCACCCTCTGCTCTGGATTGTTCTGGTACCGAATCCTCATTTGACCTTAAAAACATGTCGCCTGGTGCCGTGTGTGTGTGTGTGTGTGTGTGAGTTCATACTGACCGTGTTCCTGCAGGTTTGCTGTTAGCTTCCTGTACTACGGGATCAGCTTCAGGATCTCAGGTTTCGGAGTCAGTATCTACCTCACGCAGTTTATCTACGGCGCCATCGAAGTTCCCGCCAAAATCCTGACCTATTTCGTCCTGGACTGGATCGGCAGGCGGAACAGCCAGGCGGGGTTTCTGATCACAACCGGAGCTCTGATTGGAATAAACACAGCCATACCTTTAGGTGACATCACTTCCTGTCTCTGCATACACATACACGACCGTTCAAAATGAAGGTGGAATTGAAAGGGAACATGTTGCTTTAGCAAAGCTCTTAAAACCTTCACAATACAAACAGAAGCTTCTTTATCTTTTTAACCTGTTTTCACTGCTGAATCAGTTGGACATCCTGGATATATTCTTCAAATGCACATTGTAGACCCGTCTGTTTGTTTCTCTCTGAAATCACCTTTTTGTTTTTCCAAAAACGGAGCTTAGCGAAAGGAAAGGTCACTAACGCTTTTCTGCAAAGACAAACATCAATATAGCAGCTAATCGATAACTTCATCTTAAATAAAAAAAGATCACTGACATTTCTAGACCCTCACACGTCTTTGATATTCTGCTTCTCTCTCAGATTACTCGGTGCTTCGTACGTGCATCGCTGTGGTGGCGAAGGGTTTCTCAGAGGCGGCGTTCACAACAGCGTTCCTTTACACAGCTGAGCTCTACCCAACCATCCTCAGGTACAACCCCCGAACCTGAAACCACCAGGGTCCAGCTACAGGACTCGTGACTGATGCTGCTTTTACTTACAGAGCAGCGTGAGAGGAAAGAGCCGTGGACAAGCTACTTTGAAGTTAAATAAATGTAGTGAAGAAAAAAGTATAATGTAGCTCTTAGAAATACCTCAAAATCGTAAGTACAGTAATTGAGTAAATAGTTATGATCCACCACTGCAGAAGCCTATTATTTTGTAATATAAGAGTAAAAAAAATGTCAGATTATTGCAAATTTTTGCATCATTCATTTGTATTTCCTTCTCAAGCTGCATTTCGTGTTGCTCCTCTCAGGATTAACTTGATCTTTCGTTGAATTTTGACTTTTCATTGCTGTGAGAGATTACTTGCATCTACTTGTATAGTTTGAAGCTTTTTTTCTGGTTATATCTTGTGAGAGAAGCTGTCATGCTAATAAGTCAACAAAACATATTATGTGTTTTTAATACATATTGTGAATAAAGCGTGTATTTCTCTTTAACATTTTCATTTAAATAGAGATTTCTCACAATTCTGACAAGTATAAACTAGATCTGGAATAATACTAACCCTTTCATGCATAAATAACGACAGGAAAATGTTTGTGTTTTTATTCAGTACATTATTATTCTTAAACATTGATTTTTTTGCATGTCCACTTAACAGTATGCGTTAACTGAAGAAATAAGTATTTAAAAAACAAACAAATAAAATGACAATCATGGGAAAACTATAAAAAAACATTTTATTTCTGTTAAACTAGTGTGTTCACACATTCTAACATGTTCAAGGAGTTCAATGCAATGCAACATATGGTGGAGCTGGTTCCTCTAATTATTATTTTTGTTGCAGAAACCACACGTTGTAGACTGATAACATAATAACATAATTCAATTGATTTACAGCCCCCAAAAAATGTTGCAGATTAAGTTTTTTCAAGAACAACAAAATAGCATTAATTGTGAAGTTCGTTGTAATATAGTTTATATAATTTTGTGGACAGATGATTAATTGTAATTTCCTCTCAACATAAAATCCAAACTTGGAGATTTTAACAACTGTGTTAGTCCTTAGTGGTTAGTTGATGTTACCAAACTGTATTTACCTGCAAGGGTCTCCTACTGTGGAAGAATTACAAAAATATATTCCTGAGCTGCTCAGCGTTTCTGGACCGTCGGGCAGCCATCTTGGTTTTGAGGAATTTGTGTTGCACTAACAACGGCTGGCCAGTTGGTGGCAGTATATAGTATGATGCACTCGGGTCCACTAGGAAAGTGTAATCTGCAGCATTAATTAATATAAATAAATAAATAAACTGAAGCTCCCGGTTGTTGTTTTTTCCAGGCAGTGTGGTTTAGGCTACAGCTCGTGTCTCAGTCGGATCGGGAGCGCCCTGGCTCCGATTATCATGATGCTGGAGGACGTCTGGCTTCTTCTGCCGCCGCTGATCTTCGCGGGGACGGGTATCATCAGCGGCAGCTTGGTCTTTATACTCCCAGAGACACGCAACGTCTGTCTGCCCCAAAACATCTACGATGTCGAGGAGGGAAGGTATCACCTCTGTTTGAATGTTTACTGCTTCATCTCTGTAGTCAAGTCACTGATCTGTGTCAAAATCTGTAAAAGCACGCCTGACTGAACTTTTAACGGCTCTGCCACAATGTTCACCTTTTGTTAATCCATGAGGTAACCATGTTCTCACTCCTAACTCTGATAGCGAAGCACACTTTAGCGTCTGTATGAGACGTACTGGGATTTCAACTAAATCTCAGTATAAAGAGTAAGTAAGTCCTCTTAGTGGAGGTTGTACGGGTCAAACAAACACAGGACTTTCACCCAGGAGACCACTGGTTGTGTCCCGTGAAAAACCAAGTCAAGGCTGACTTTTTTACTAGTATTTACAGGGACGTCCTCCCTGACTGTGTGAGTCTAATGAATCCCTTTGTTTTTATTGGTTTCGTGTTACACTCATTTACTTGTATTAGATGGATGCGGGTCACATTTGAGTTAAATAGTAAAGACCAAATTAATTTGCTCATTTGAGATATTGAATAATCATTTATTAAGTTTGGTGACTCTGACCTCCGTCTGTCAAACAGGCAGGTTAACTCCTCTCCTCTCCCTCCCCTGACTTTTTTTTCGGGTAAAATAAATAACTTTCTTCTTTTCTTACTTTCTGTTCAGACACAGGCAGAAGGAGGCAAATGGAGATGCAAAGATTGAGCTGAAGGAAACAAACTCTAAAGACACAACAGCATCACAAGACAACTGATCAGCTGTGAACAACAAGACGAGAAATCCTTCCTGGTTTGTTGGTTCTCGCTGCAGTCGCGGATGGATCGGTTTGAATGAAGGTCGTACAAATGTGTATGTTAGAATAGAAATGTGTTGTGTCTTGTGTCACCACAGAGCCAGAATAGAGTTTTAAAGACTTGATTTAAAACCTTCGACTAGCTGCTGATGACGCTCAGCTGTCAATCTCACCGTCACCTGACACTTTGTACAACATAGCAAATGAAGACTTTGCAAATTAAATGTTGTGTGGGCGTTTGTCTTTGTCACATAGAAAAGCCGGGACCGGCAATCTCATAAACATCAGATTCACTTCTTCTCCACGTCAGTTCCTGCTGTTAGAAACTATGTGGAAAACATGTCTGTTCAGTACGGACCGAATGCTGAGCCTGTGGTGTTGCTGCTTGCAGCTTTCTCGAGAACTTCACACTCGACTATACAAAATAAATTGATTTGAATTGAATTGAAAAGTACAGCAGACGGGAGTATCATTAGTTCTGCAGGTGTTTGGTCATAAACCAGTTTTGGAGGCATTCAAATGTTGACCTGACGTCACTGTTTGTGTTCGGTAAGCCGGAGCACGGACCAATCGGCGTCCTGTGAGGAGCTATACTGGGAGCTACAACCGTGGCTCAGGTGTGTGTGACGCCACACCGAGAGGCGACTGAAAACAACAATGGCGGCTCCGAAAGAGGTTGGTGTAGATGCTGAAATAGCATCAGTTATATCAGAACTGGAGAGCATTTATACATTGAAAGAAGAGCAAAGAACGACACTGAAGACTTTTCCCGGTTTGCTTCAATAAGAGTTTGATTGACAGATGCTTCATGGAAAAAGTCTCAGGATCACCAAAGTTATTAGAATTCATCCTGAATGAACGTCTGAACCACATTGAAGACATTACCATCCATAGAGACACACTGTAAACACGGATCTACATACATCAATACAAAAGTATAAAATTCCTGTCCGGCTATAGATGGGCTGGTTGGTGATGAAGCCTTGATGTCTTTCAACTGTGTGGAGAGTCTTTCAATGCTGAAGGCAGTGCATCAGAAACCGATGGCCTCTCATCGCTCTCCATTCAGTTCCTGATGCAGTATCATCAACATCAGGGAACCTGTCCGTCACAGGAGGACACGCAGTCACACACGGCTGTACATGAACACACATTATAACTCACAGAGCAAGTTAAACACGTTTACATAAACACCTCCAGGAGTAGTAACAAACCCTCACATTAAAAACCGCTGAGCAAGGCCAAAAACATTTCTAGAATAAAAAAACATATATTTATTTCCATTTTAACTTGGCATTTAAATAAAGACAATGAAATATCAAGCAACAGCAAAAATATGAAAAATCATTATGACTTTCAGAGGCTGTTTAATGACATTTTACTTAACTGATGATTCTTTACTTTCAAATTAAGACACAGAATCTTGTTTTCCCCACAGCGCCCCTCTGAGGCCGCCCCGGTCCTCTGGATGAGATGGTGCTGCGTTCAGGTGAATCTTAGTCGGCTCTGTGAGATGCTCAAAGCTCACAGTTGCCAGCTGAGATTAAACTGGATCACAGCTGTCTGTTATTTCCTCTGCAGACGCCTGGTTTCACCCTTTTAATACTGATTTTATCAGTTAATCACAAGTGATGAGGCACATATCAGTAGTTTGTGAATTCACCCCCAATCATGATAGTCAATCATTTTGGTTTTACCCTATAATAACATAACCTCATCATTAATTAATTAATTAATTTGAATCTGTAAATCACTAGTTACTAAATGTATTCATGGATGGATTACCGAAGTGTCAGGAGCCCCACTTGCCTTCACCTACAAAATGTCACTTTATTAAAGAGACACGAACCAACCAGGAAGCGACACAAAATGACCTCAAGGAGACATAAAACAACTACAAAGATACACAAAACAGGCACAGACAAAAATAACAACAAACGGACCAAATCAACTACGAAGAGACACAAATGAACCACAAAGACACAAAACAACTACAAAAAGCGGCAAAACAAACACAGACAAAAATTACTACAAACGGACCAAAACAACTGCAAAGACACACAAAACAACTACAGCAAGTGGGACGATGACACAGAACGACGACAGAGACACAGAATGATCACAAAGAGACACAAAACCACAGAGAGATGTGTAACAAAGACACACAAAACAACAACAGAAAGAATCTAAACAACTATATAAAGTCTGTGTGTCTTTCTCCTTTGTAGAGGTGTTGGGGGTCTTTTGCATGTCTGTGCCCAGGGGCCCGTTCTTGAATGCAGTGCAGTAAAAAATGCAATATGTCTCTCTGAGATGTAGTGACGTAGAAGTAAAGCAGCAGAAAATGTAAATACTCAAGTATAGTACAAGAGCCTCAGATGTTATTTGATCAGACGCTGTTCTTGATCAGTGCAGAGCGACTGGATCATCTCTGCAGGTGATTGTGTGTAAATGTGTGCCGTCACAGTTGCCTGCAGAGATTAAAAAGTCACACGCTCACACACACACACACACACACACACACACACACACATTGGAGACTGGGTGGGATCCACTCCTCAGCCTGCAGATGGCGCTGTACTGATGAACAGAAGGAAGGGAGGAGGGGGAGGAAGTCTGGGGGAGAGAGGTCAAGAGATGAGGATCAGTATCATCATACTGCTCTGTGTTCTGAATACAAACAGAAGATCTGTGGTGGGTTTAGACTGTTTAGGTCATTAATGAAGGCTACGACATTACGACGACGACCTGCACATGTTTTATATTCAATCAGAGTGAACCAGATAGGTGGAGAGAAGACAGCATTGAAAGTGAGTGAGGGGGAGGCGGAGCTATGTGGTCACTGCTGCAGTGAGTATCAGCTGGCTGTCCTCATCTTACTTGATGGACGGTAACACTGTCTGCCTGTCTGCCGTAGGTGCAATGGCGACCGCGGCCTGTGTCCATTGGAACAACAAAGAACTGCTTCATCATGTTCAATGTCTTTGTGTATGTTGTGTTTATGTCCGCCTGATGTTCAATATTCTCGCTCTTTTAACTCTGTTTTTGGTCTCCACCGACATGGCTTTGACACATGGTTGTGTCTCAAAAGACATTTATAATACTTTGTTTATAAGTTTAGAGTATTTTATGTATTAAGCCTCATTCCTGACTTTTCAGAGCGGTCGGTTGTTGATCTGCATTAGTGAAATGAAGCTCAGAAATGAGCACGACCTGACCACAGATGCCACGTTGGATTTGTTCCGGCCTGCGGCCTCTGAGGCCTCTAACGAGGCGAGACGTGGACGGACAAAGCATCAATTAGAGCCACGGGGTGTCCGAGCAGCGGACAGTGGACACTGAACATGGACCCCCTCGGCCGCTCTATTGTCCCGTCCACGGAAAACAGAAAAATAAAGACAATGTGATTTGGTTCTGCTGAGGTGCACTCCAAAAGCCCTCGCAGCGTCAGAGAGTTTAACAAAAAAAAAAGGCGCTCGTTGTCGTCTTCAAAGCGTCTTCGACCTCGTCGTCCTCAGCCGGCAGATGTGTCTCTGCATGGCGACCCCCCCCCGCTGTGCTCCACATACACTTTTCATCGGGCTGTTTCTGGTCAAACAGCATAAACATCATGTAACATCGTTAATAATGTTTGAAGTGTAAATGACATGTGAACAGAGCAAAAGCAATTAGTCCGCACAATATAATATAACAGAGGCAAACGCAAGAAGCCAGCAGTATATATATGAACTCTGAAAGATAATAAGCAAGTGTTTGTCATTTGATGGTAGATTTTAAAGATCGTTCTAATTTGTAGTCCACTTATTAAGTGATTAAAGTAAAGAGCAACAGGGATCAGATCTCTGGTGTTGGATCTGTTCAGAATCAGAATCAGAATCAGGTTTATTCTGCCAAGTACGTTTGCACATATAAGGCATTTGGCTTAGTGATTGTTCATAACAACTAAAAAAATAAGAATACGTTAAAATAAATCTGCTGCTAAAGTGTCATTTCTTTGGGTCCTAAGTCTATATTCCACATGTAAATAAGCTCTTGAGGAGATATTTTTAGTAAAGCATTATGCAAATCACAGATGTTTTGACTGAAACACATTGGACACAAATTAAGAGTTGATTAAAGAAAATATATTGTGTGAAGAACTAATTGTGCCCTTTAAATTGCACAGGAATATGAAACATGTTAAGCACATGTATTAACATCTCAATGTGCATGAGAAGGAAGAGACTTCCTCAGTTATGAACATCTAGTTCAAAGACACATCTGTGAAATGTTCACTCTCACGTCTTGTGAATTTGTTTTTTTATTTTAACAGTCGAAAACATTTCTAAGAAAAAACAGAAACAGACCCTCTGAACATGAGGAGCCGCATTTGAACACAAACACAGCGAACTGAACTACGATCAGCTCAGAAAACACAAAAAAACAAAGTCGCTTACTGACATTCAGAGCTATATTATTAACATGATGTTTCAAAATGTAAGTTCGTCTTACCTTAGTGATAAACACATGCGGGCTGCCAGCCTGAGGCGAGCTGTGAGAGTCTGTACTGCAGCACCACACTGACCCCAACACACACACACACACACACACACACACACACACACACACACACACACACACACACACACACACACACACACACACACCCTCCCTGCCATCACCCCCCCAACACTTCACCCTGGACAGTCTGATCTCACTTGGATCAGGGTTGATGTTTCCCGGGGTTTTAAGATGTTTACTTCCTGTGAATACATCACTCAGTATCATAACTGATGATAAATCCTGAAGTTAATTCTATTTGTTAATGTACTTTGATTTATTTGAGGGGAGACACTACAGGGGAATAGGGTAAACATGTGCACTCAGTATATCACCATGAAACGTCACAAGAATTATTATTTGTATTATACGTTTTCTGATATTGTACGTTTACATATGCAAATGAGGCATCATCTTAATAAATATGTGCCAGATTGGATAAAGCAAGATTCAAAACTGTTGTTTCATTTCATTGATACATTAGATATCTATTTTTTATCACTGAATAAATCAGAACAAATAAAACCAGCCATACCTTTTCTCCGTGTTTTTAGGAATACAAGCTTCTATAAATCAAGCTATGAATGATATTTAAACAAATCCATTTGTAAATAACCTTCAGAATACACATGAAAATGGAAAGTGTGGTGTATGTGTGTGCTGAAGCCCAGATTTTGAATTACCGAGGTCATGAATATTTCCAGAGCACAACAATGTTTAGTCACCCTATAATTTTCTGCGTATTTTAAAATTACATTTCTATAAACTTTCATTCCTCACATTATTGTCTAAACATGTTTTTCAAGCCAGATGTTTAATTTTAGTGGTGAATACTAAATACTTTTTTTTTACATTTACATATATATATATATAAATGTTTAGTCCCTGATTTGTCAAATTTTATTATATTTAATCTAAAAATAAATACCAGAATCACCCTCAAACCCCTCGAGATGTGTAAAATGAATGGCATTGTAAGATATAAAAAACCCTTCATGCCATTAAACCATTTAACTCATTTTCTTCAGTTGTTATTTATGTTATGTTATCTCTGTGATTCAGTTTGCTATGAAAAACAGTACAAATATTACGCCTGTCCTTCAGTTCAAACACATTTTCGGACTCAGGAGAAGCTTCACGGCTGCATGTGATAATGTAGAAACAGTGTTTTCTAGAAGGTGGATGACCGATTGTTGACCTTTTTAGTCATTAATTAACTGCTTTCTTTTGAAAAAGCTTCGGCAGCATGTGAGCGTAGCCTTGATGTCGTGTGTTTGTCTTATCGGGCAGCCGTCGGACTTCCCAGCTTCAAATGACGAGTTTTTTTCACATGCAGCACCTGACGTCTTCCCATCGCCAAAAACATAACGTGTCACTGCAACAGTTTATTAATACGTTCAGCCTGTGAATCATTCATAACAGATAATAATTGATTGTCATTAAAAAAATAACATTTATTTATTAAGTTCATACTTCAATTTAGTTTAGGATTTTTAGTCCTGGAGTATTTATTACTTTTTCCAAGGATGTTATGTTTCTGATTTGGTTTGTATGTTTGTCACCGGGTGCAATGAGGAAGTGTCTTAAACCTGCATTCTCGCTAATGACCACCAGGGGGCGACTCCTCTGGTTGCATAGAAGTCTATGAGAAAATGACTCTACTTCTCTCTTGATTTATTACCTCAGTAAACATTGTAAACATGAGTTTATGGTCTCAATCTCTAGTTTCAAGTCTTCTTCAATACAGCATGATGTTCATTTAGTAAATTATGGTCTGTTTAGAGTCAAATAGACTCCTGGAGCAACAGCCAGCTGAGATGAGATTGACTAAAATTCTCATTGACCATACTTTCTTTCTAATGCTGTAAAAATGTAACGTAAATAACAGAATATTGAAATACTGCAGTGATTCACTGCAGTGAGTCATTCCACTCTGAAACACAGACAACGTGTGACAACACATCCTCTTTTTTTAATGTAGCATCATTGGTGATTGGGAACTGTTTCAGACTTCTCCTCATGGTGAGACCGCAAAAACAGCTCTCAGTCATGTGACGACCATGTTTTTCATCATCCTATTATGAATTAGTATTTTCCTCTAATTGGTCTTTTCTCAATTTGTATGTACTTTGCAGGTTAATAAACACAAAATAAAATCAGACAAATTGGTTTGACTGGTTTCACGTTACAGACTTGATGTGTGTGTATTTGTTATTTATTGCTGTTACACTGAAGACTTGTCCAGTGGATTCAAATTTGCCACATTTTCTGAATCCATTGTCGATGTTTCCGTGGTGTTTTCTTCTCTTAAGCCTCTTAAGTTCTTTCTTTTCATGTTTCTCCTCTCTGTACCTGTGTACTCTGTATCTGTGCCTAATGCTAAAAAACATTTATATTCTCATCCTAAATCTCACTTTTACACAAACATCTTGTTCCGACTCTTCATTGAAGCTCTATGAAGCGAATACTGAGTGAAACATCCAATCCTAAGATTCAACATTCCCATCAAACATTAATATTCTACATATTTTGTGCTATAGACAAAATTCAGCCTGAAATATTTTGGTATGTTTGAGATCTCCACTATTTAAAATGAGGTTGTGTAGGATTTAGCTGTAAAGTTTGGCTTTGCATCATAGATTTTTAAAGATGGAGTTGGCAGAGGGTTCACCATATATTGATAGCAGCTTTTCTGAATCCCCCCCAAAAAAACCAAATGACCCTGGTATCTGTCTGAGGCTGCTGACTGTGATTTAGAATCTGCTGCAGCAGCTCATTTCAAAAGAGGAAGCTGAGTAAGTAGGATGTGACGTCTTCGTCACATCCTGACTTCCTCGTTCTTCATTTCTTGTAAACTTTCTTGACTCGATATGATTGACTCGGGTTAATTAACTCCAGGTCCAGAGTGACTGGACTTTTTACGTACGTAATATGAAACCTTAAGGTAAGAAAGTCATGTTTTCCTTTTTATGCATTATGGAGATAACTTTGAGGATACATTTGTAATGTGATGTGAAGATTTCGGTCTCTTTTAACTCCTTTCACTTGACTAACCTGGTCTCTGTCTCTACACTAAAGCCATCAAGATGCTTACTGCTTATTTAGTGTTGAAGAGCAATAGGATTGTTGGAGCTGCTCCAGTATAGAATATTTTTTTGGAGTGTTAGCGTCGGGACTTTAGGAACGGCGACGTCTGTTTTCCACAGAATGAATCTTAATGACTTTGGAGATCTTCTGACTTTCGCTCGATTCAATTTAATTATTTATATCACGCCAAATCATACAGAGAAGAGAAGTTATGTCAACACAGTTTTCATATAGAGCAGGTCTCATTTACAGAGAAATCCCCTTTAACATTTCGTAACCTTGGGAAGAACCGGGCTCTGCCTCGACCAGTTGGGGAGAGAGAGAGAGAGAGAGAGAGAGAGAGAGAGAGAGAGAGAGAGAGAGAGAGAGAGAGAGCGAGAGCGAGAGAGAGAGAGACAATAATAACACAACAGCTATAATAATAATAATAGAAATAGGACTAATAATAATAGTAGCGGTGGTTTTAAAATTGGATTTTACAGGGAGCCAGTGCAGAGAAGCTGATACGGGAGAAACCTCTGTTTTTATGACCTAGCATCTCATAATTATGAGATAGTAAAAGTCATTTTTTGGAGATAGTATCTAGTTATAATGACTTACAGGATCTTTATTGTTTTGGGCAGCCGCCCACTCCTCTCCGTCTCTCTAACTTTCACTTTCGCTCTCTCGTCGTGTCGCAGATTATTTTCTCCTTCCAGACGTCAAAGGTCAACTTTTAAATCCGTTGATTACCGTGCAGATCACAATAGAGGCGCACTCCAGTTTTCTGTGCAGCTGCTCTGATGGCTGACAGCAGGCTGCTGAGGTGTTCCATCTAGAGGAATAATAGCAGAACTACATCAGCTCATCTGTTGTTTATCTTCCTCAGACTGTATAACTATGGAGCTTCAGCATGTTCTATCCATAGCTGGTGAATGGTGTCTTTTCATGACGTTATTATGATTTTTTTATTTTCTTCTAAAAGTGGTATGAAAATGTCCCACAACCTTTAGTTCTGATTTAGTTTTAGTTTAGTTTTTAAGGTCGGGCTAAATGATTTTGGTGGTTGGTATCTCACAGTTCACATGGTCAACTAATTTTATAACAAAACACTTTTTTTTCATGGTTGCCATTTTTATTTTGAGTAATTAAGATACTAAGCAGTTTTACAACAGCTTAAAAATGAAAATGTGACATAAAAGAATATAAGCATTTTTTTTCTGTAACCAAACTAAATTGTTTGTAGTTTGAGTTTAATTTGATACTAGAATTTAAATATTTTGTGTTATCAGTTAACTTGTCCCCCCTTAATTCCTGGATACATGACAAAAAACAACAACAGAACACCAGTAGTGCAGCCTCAATCAATCCAGCAGTCCCTGTCAGTGACAGGAATGATGATGAATAACATGTGAGTGCTGACAGCATCTTGATGTGTTGTTGTGATGGTGCAGGGCTCTGCTATGAATCAGTGTGAGGAGGCAGAGGAGGGAGGCCCTCCTTCTAAAACCGCTCTGTGTGAGGATCATGACAGCCAGACCAAAGCTCGAAGGTAAGACGAGGATCTCTGAATCTTCTCCATGTCAGAGCTCAGCACACAAATCCCTCCACCAACATTACTCACAGTCAGAGCTCCGTGTGTGTTGTGTTGAAGCCCAGAGCAGCAGCAGCAGCGGAGACCAGACTCTCCCAGACCTGAACCCAGCTGTGTGTCCCTCAAGAGCAACAGGTCCATGACGCCTCCTCTAGCGTTTAAAGGAGAACTTCCTACAGAGACACAGTAAGTCAGCCAGCAAGGGATGTTCCCATAACATCACGTTGTGTACGAGTTCTAACAATGTTGTTGTTGGAGGAACGTTTCATTCGTGCAACATTTGACTGTCAAAGAACAGCCCTGTAACGTTCTCCACCTCCAACATCCGGTGCTGCAAAGTGAAGCCAACGCAGATGTGGAAAAAAGAAACGCAGTTCCTCAAATGGCCACTTGAGGCTGGCTCCAAAAGCGAGTCAATCCCCGTAGATCCCTGTGTTAAAAGGTCCAGCTTTACTGCAGAAATAAACATGATTACAAAAAACGGTGTTGGTCTCTATATCCCCGTACATGACTGTACCGGGGATGACTTTTTATTATAAGTCATCCGTTTAAATTATATTAAGGGTTAAAGTTAGGCATAATTAAGGGTGTGGCTGCTGTGACGTCGCAGATATCAGATTTTAAAGTAATGTAGCTGCCATGTGCACTTTTCTTTTGTTCAGAGTTATTTAGGGCTCCATATAGAGAATGGTGGTGACTCAAATGTCTTCAGATACTCAAATGAAAAGGCAGGATGTAAATAAAGTGCACTAGCCAGCAAAGAACGAGTGAGTGTTTTCATCAATCATCAGTTCGGGTGCGTGATGTAAATAGATGTAAACACCTACACAAGAGCAGCAGCTGTAACCATTTGTTTGAAAGCGCCTCTTGGGTTTTCCGGACGGGTTCTCTTTGATTCAAGCTCAGACTTTAATCAGTCAGCCATAAATATATAGCTGAAGGTTTGAGAGGTGGTTTGATGTTTCTGTCTGTTTCTATCAGTGATCCTCAGAGACCAGACTCTCCCGTATCAGACTGTGTGTTCATCAAAAGTGACCAGTCCATGATCGAACCTATTACCTTCACAGATGATCACCCCTCTGCTGAAGACAGGTAAGAAGTTAAACCAGACGAGTTTGTTATTCTGCAGCTCTCCTTCTATCAAGTCATGAAACAAAAATTTATTTATTTATTATTAATTGTGTCTTGCTTTTGTTTGGCCTTTCTGTTGTTTGATTGTCTCCTGAGTATCCAGCTTTTGCTTTGTCTGTCGAAGCCCTTTGTAAACTCTGTTTTTAAAGGTACTTTACATTAAAGTTATTATTGTCGTTATTCCGTTGACTTTGGGATTTGCATATTGTTTTGAAAATATCACCAATAGTTCCACGCAACATAATGCTTATTTGTGCTGATTGGGGAGCTGTAATTGAACATCAAAATTTAAGACCACCTGAAAGTATATAACTCCAACGTGATGAGGTTTGAGAATCATGTTTGAGCGACCATGCTTTTTTTTCATAAACAAAATCACTTTTCTTTCCCAAGGCTTTCTATCTATCAGCACCAGATTTAGTACAAAGACACAGACCAGTTTTTCAGGAAATTCAGATGTACAACATGGTTGAAAATTAAAGTATGTAATAAATGAGATGCTATTTCACAATGAAATTGAGCTTCTTGGGTGTCATACCAGAAAATAGTTTCACCTATTCTAGTACATGTCCCCAAAAGCAACATATGCTAAATATTTTGAATCATCATATTTTCTGTTTTCTCTGCAGTGTTTGGCAAGTTCCCAGTGACCAGTCCGTCAAGCATCATCCAATGGATTTGGACTTAACATTTCTGGTGTGTAAATGTCCAAGAACAACTTTTACCTCCAAATAAAATAAACACAATTTTAAATTATTAGGGTTTCTTATCTTCCAGGATCTTGAGAAAATCATGTTCACCCTTGTGAAGAGCGAGCTGAAAACGTTCCAAAGGATTCTGAGCCTTGATTACCCAGAATGCCTAAAGAGGCAGAGTGAGGATGGGGAGGTGTTGGATGGTGAGGAGGAAGAGAAGAGGAGGAGCAGCAGAGAGGCATTTCTGAAGATCACACTGCAGGTCCTGAGGAGCATGAAGCAGGAAAAGCTGGCTGACTGTCTGCAGAGCCGTAAGAGGATTTCTCCACACTCTACTTTTCTCATATTTACATGAACACCCACTGACTAATCTCATTTATTGTGTGTTCATCCAGGAACTGTTGCTGCAGTTTGTCAACGTCAACTCAAATCCAACCTGCGGAACAAGTTTCAGTGTGTGTTTGAGGGGATCGCTAAAGCAGGAAATCCAACTCCTCTGAATCAGATGTACACGGAGCTCTACATCACAGAGGGAGGGGCCGCTGGGGTCAACGATGAACACGAGGTCAGACAGATTGAAATGGCATTCAGGAAACCAGACGGACCAGAAAGAACAATCAGATGCGAGGACATCTTTAAACCCTTACCTGAAAGACAGAAGCAAGTCAGAACTGTGATGACAAAGGGAGTGGCTGGAATTGGGAAAACAGTCTTAACACAGAAGTTCTCTCTGGAGTGGGCTGAAGACAAAGCCAACCAGGACATACAGTTCACATTTCCATTCACTTTCAGAGAGCTGAATGTGCTGAGGGAGAAAAAGTACAGCTTGGTGGAACTTGTCCATCACTTCTTCAGAGAAACCAAAGAAGCGGGAATCTGCCGGTTTGAAGAGTTCCAGGTCGTCTTCATCTTTGACGGTCTGGACGAGTGTCGACATCCTCTAGACTTCCTGAACAATGAGATCCTGACTGATGTTACAGAGTCCGCCTCAGTGGACGTGCTGCTGACAAACCTCATCAGGGGGAAACTGCTTCCGTCCGCTCGCCTCTGGATAACCACCCGACCCGCAGCAGCCAATCAGATCCCTCCCGAGTGGGTTGACATGGTGACAGAGGTCAGAGGGTTCACTGACTCACAGAAGAAGGAGTACTTCAGGAAGAGATTCAGTGATGAGGAGCAGTCCGGCAGAATCATCTCCCACATCAAGACATCACGAAGCCTCCACATCATGTGCCACATCCCAGTCTTCTGCTGGATCACTGCTACAGTTCTGAAGGATGTGATGAAGACCAGAGAGCTGCCCAAGACACTGACTGAGATGTACATCCACTTCCTGGTGGTTGAGACCAAACTGAAGAACATCAAGTTTGATGGAGGAGCTGAGACTGATCCACACTGGAGTCCGGAAAACAGGAAGATGATTTTGTCACTTGGAAAACTGGCTTTTGAGCAACTGTTGAAAGGCAACCTGATCTTCTATGAATCCGACCTGACAGAGTGTGGCATCGATATCAGAGCGGCCTCAATGTACTCAGGAGTGTTCACACAGATCTTTAAAGAGGAGAGGGGACTGTACCAGGTCAAGGTGTTCTGCTTTGTCCATCTGAGTGTTCAGGAGTTTCTGGCTGCTCTTCATGTCCATCTGACATTCATCAACTCTGGTGTCAATCTGCTGTCAGAAAAACAATCAAACTCCTGGTGGTGGTTTCCATTTAGAATCAAACCTGAACCAACACATCTCTACCAGAGTGCTGTGGACATGGCCTTACAGAGTCCAAATGGACACCTGGACCTGTTCCTCCGCTTCCTCCTGGGTCTTTCTCTGCCAACCAATCAAAATCCTCTGCAAGGTCTGATGACACAGACAGGAAGAAGCTCAGAGACCAATCAAGAAACAGTTGAGTACATCAAGAAGAAGATCAGTGAGAATCTGTCTCCAGAGAGAAGCATCAATCTGTTCCACTGTCTGAATGAACTGAATGATGGTTCTCTAGTGGAGGAGCTCCAACAGTCCCTGAGATCAGGAAGTCTCTCCAAAGATGAACTGTCTCCCGCTCAGTGGTCAGCTCTGGGCTTCATCTTGCTATCATCAGAAAACAATCTGGATGTGTTTGACCTGAAGAAATACTCTGCTTCAGAGGAAGTTCTTCTGAGGCTGCTGCCTGTGGTCAAAGCCTCCAACAAAGCTCTGTAAGTGTAAATATAAGGGCTAAATGTGTCTCATGTGCCGGAATGTTCTCAACTAATGAGTCTTTGTCAGCAGATAGTTTTAATCAGTTGATTAGTTGATCAATTGAAAAATCTTTCAGATCGTTTCTTCAGTTTCATTGTACCTCCAAAGATTAATGCAGCCATGAAATTAAAAAAGTATCTGTCATATTATAGCTCGTTCATTTAAGGCTTTGATGAATTTGTGTAAATCATTGTGATAACAGAGGTATGACCTAACTTTTTTATTTTTTTTTATTAATTAATAATTTGTTAAATCCCAGTAATATACACAACAAAAAACAATGATCATTTAAAAGATGGTCTTGTCACACGAGACCCTTATGCTTGATTGTTCTTTGTAAAGGCAACCTTAGAAATGTGAAACCGTATCAGTGTTTGCTCTGTCACCAACTCTCCTTCAGGCTGAGTGGATGTAATCTGTCAGAGAGAAGCTGTGCAGCTCTGTCCTCACTTCTCAGCTCCCAGTCCTGTAGTCTGAGAGAGCTGGACCTGAGTAACAACAACCTGAAGGATTCAGGAGTGAAGCTGCTCACTGCTGGACTAGAGAGTCCGCACTGCACACTGAAGACTCTCAGGTCAGTTTTTCTTTTGCCTAACGGATAAGTATTTAAATATTGCTTGGCATACAAGTTAATTTGTACGTAAAAAGATACTCAGCATCAGCAGGATTTATCAAAAGCTGCAGTACCAATTTTCCTTAAGAAATTGTTAACCTTTCAGCAAGTTTCTTAATTTTTCTGCAAAGGGCACAGTCTACAATCATTAAAGCGGATCTTATCATTATTTTTACATCCAGCAGTGGATCAAATAATCACGCCCGGTGTAAATGGTGTCACTCAAGATGACAAACTTTTATCATATGAGACAGTCATCTCCTCGGACCGTTGAAACGCCTCTCACTGTTCTAATCAGTGACTTTTTTAGCAGCAGCAGGCAGCTGTTTTCATCAACAAGCTCTGATGAACCAAGGAAAGAATAGATGAAAATGAATTAAATATAATTCTGTGTCTACCTCTCCAGGCTGTCAGGCTGTCTGATCACAGGGGAAGGCTGTACCTCTCTGGCCTCAGCACTGACATTCAACCCCTCCCATCTGAAAGAGCTGGACCTGAGCTACAACCACCCAGGAGACTCAGGAGTGAAGCTGCTGTCTGCTGGATTGGAGGATCCACACTGGAGACTGGACACTCTCAGGTATGAACAGACAACAAGAGCTCACACACTGTTTCTCTGTCACACTGACAAAGTGAGGACTGTTGGTTCACAGTCTTTACCAGCAGCACTGCTGAGTCCCTGTCCCCGCTGAGACTGACCTCCTTACTAATATCAGACCAGGATGTGTATGACACACATTCTTTATGACAAATACCCAAGTGTTTACAAACCATTACCTATTCTGAATCAAGGGTGTAAGGGTGGAGGGTATCAGATGCTGAACGGATTATAAAACCCCTGCATGCACATTTGTGATTTGTGGTATTGGGCTGTATATGAATAAAATCGACATTACTTAATATTTTTCAATCCAAGATAAAAACGTATATGTTGACCACTGACTTGAATCTTTTTTTAAAATCAATGCTATAAGATATATTTTGACCTTTTTGTATTTTATTGTCTTGTTTTTTCCCTCTTTGTCTGACCTTTTGTTGTTATTCTATTGTAGTTTTATTTTTAATATTTTATATCTCAATTCTGAAGTTCACTGATGAGGAAGCTTCTGAAGGTTCCTTCTGACTTTGTTTCTTCCTCCAGAGTGGATCCTGGTGGAGAGCAGTGGCTGAGACCTGGTCTGAGGAAGTGTAAGCGTGTGTTCACTTTGATTCATGAAAGCAAGACAACACATGTTAGTTTAAATCAAATGTTTGTGTATCTGTATTCAATTCTCAGTTCGTAAGAAGATCCAAAAAGATGAGTCATTGTGAAGATTTGATCTATTTAACAGTCAGTCTGATAATGAAGCAACAAACCCATCAGGTGTGTTAGATGATAAACTGCTGCTGTATTGTGTCTCGTTGTCTTCATCAGATGCCTGTGAACTCACACTGGACACAAACACAGTAAACGGAAACCTCAAACTGTCTGACAACAACAGAAAGGTGACACGTGTGAGAGAGAAGCGGCCGTATCCTGATCATGCAGAGAGGTTTGACCACTGGTATCAGGTTATGTGTACAAATGGTCTGACTGGTCGCTGTTACTGGGAGGTCGAGTGGAGAGGAAGAGGTGATGTAGCAGTGACCTACAAAGGAATCAAGAGGAAAGGAAACATAAACGAGTGCAGGTTTGGAGGGAACGATCAGTCCTGGTGTCTTTTTTGCTCCGATACTGATGGTTACGACGCTGTCTGGCACAAACAAATAAGAACAGAGCTCCCTCACTACTACTCCTCCTCCTCCTCCTCTTCCTCCTCCTCTGTCCCTTACAGAGTAGGAGTGTATGTGGACTGGCCTGCTGGCACTCTGTCCTTCTACAGAGTCTCCTCCGACACACTGATCCACCTCCACACCTTCAAGACCACCTTCACTGAACCTCTTTACCCTGGGTTTGGTTTCTGGGTGCCTGATACCTCAGTGTCTCTGTGTTCACTGTAGGAGGGAGAGTCTGCTCCTGTGTTAAGATAACACTCACACAGCTTACTGTGATAAGCCCACGTTTTTGTTCAAATTATAGCTGCATCATTCTGAACCACGTCAAGACTTTTTGTCCTTTTTAGTCAGAGACTGAACGGATAAAGATTTCTCATACTTGTACCTCACTGGCTGATTTGAGGGCAAGGGTTGGTACCTGAACGCCACTAACAGAACATTACAATGCAATAAATTATCCATGAAGCAGTTTTCCACTAATATGTCTCCACTTAACTTAATGTACAGAGGTCCACCAGGTTCCAGTGGTTTACTGGAGGAAGGTCAACAAATTATTCCTTGTAAGGATGAGAAGTAACAAAAGTTAAACCCTGGATCTCTATAAGTCTGTAAGAGCCAGAGAGTGTTTGGTGCTGAATAACTTTATTACTTAAAGTTCCAGTGAAATGGAAGTTAGAGCCTCTTTAGCTTCTTTACTGTGAGGTATGTCACAGGGAAACAGAATATTTGAGCAGTTTACAGTTACCAGAGGGATTGCAATCAAAAGTCTCATTTGATTAGATGTTTTTTCGTTAACACCTGAGTGCAGGATGAGTCATCAAACATTTAAACCCTTTTACAGAAGAGAAAAGAGGGATTTTGATGTAAAAATACTGATAGACTTTTTACATATATTTTGCATATAAATGTATTTTTGTATTTTTTCACTTGAAACCATGACATGATACATGACTCTGTGATGTGTATATTGTATGTTATGAGACCCATACCTGCATTTTTCTTTCGTCGAAGAGTTTTTCTTTCAATAAAACTCTTTTGAAATATGATCGACATTGTGGCCTGAATGGCTGATTTCTTCTTCCTCTGATTGAATATCAATTATTTGTCTTTTAACAAAACAAACCTTTAAAATCAGACAGGTCATGCTGCAATGGGATCACAGAGGAACACTTTTTTTAATTTCGACTATTATTTTAATGAGAGCAATCCAGGATAAAGGTGAATGATTCTTACCAGCATGTCATCCACAACAGCTAGCAGCCTAAAAGGCCTTTACCTGTGCCTTTAGAGTCTCCTCCGACACACTGATCCTCCTCCACACCTTCACTCAACCTCTTTACCCTGGGTTTGGATTATTTTCAGATAGTCCCTCAGTGTCACTGTGTTCCCTGTAAGAGGGGGAGTCTCGTCCTGTGTAGTGAAACACTCACATTGCTCACACACACACACACACACACACACACACACACACACACACACACACACACAATATTTCCTCTGAGATAAAGTGGAGTAGAAGTATTAAGTTACATTACATTCAACACTGAACCGTGACTGAACCTTTGGGCAATCATAGCCATATAATACAATGACAATTCCCAAGGCAAAATTCTCAGAAAACGTACCTTTGGCAGAAAATTTGAGGAAGGGGCGTAAATGATAAATCTATTGATTATTCTAGCCAAATTGTAAATACATAAGTGTAAGTTTACAAGCCAAAGATCTATTTTCTGTGTTTTATACAAAGAGTTTGAACTGTATTTATAAACTATTAAATACTGTAACAAAAAGGACATGTGAACAGTAATGGCATGCATTGCCTGTGATATGTGTAATTACCTGATGAGAGTTTATGCCTTCGTGTCCCCTTTTTCTCTTTATATTATTCATTTAAGTTTTTCTATTTTTATTTGTTATGCATTTATTTCTTTTTGTAATCCTCTGCGGTCGCCTCCGGCATGTTAGTTTGAATGTGTGTATTTTTGCTGTTTCTTATTGACAATTTGTGAAGCTGTACAAAGCTTAATAGGTCACGTGACCACCATAGACGCCTACGCTGATGCCTGACTGTAAAAAGTCATAAAATCACCAAGGCGTTTAACGCTTTGTTTGAATTAATATTTCCTCAAGTGTCCCATGTATAATAAATGATACATAATAATAAATATGCTTCATAATGTATAATATAGTTTGAGAACAGTTAAGCTAAACCTCGCTGATCGCTGCTCATCAAATTGATCAGGCAGCTAGTCGGCCGCCTTTATCTGGACATCATGCTCTGAACAGGAGAAACAGCTGATCTCTGAAGGTGAGAGCGACTCAATTATATCATCACAGGTTCGTTTATGATTTTAATGTTTGTTTAAAGTTTGATTCCTGCTGCTCAGCTGTGTAAACAGACGACCAACGGGTCTGATTGAGCAGCTAACAGTCTGCTAGCATCGTGCCACTGTTAGCTTGGCTAGCTTACACAACTGTTAGCAGGTTAGGTAACTGCCGAGTCGCCGGTCATTGTTTAGTTTGTTTTGGTGTGTTATTAAATGATAGTGTTAGCTAGTTTAGGCTGCCAGGACTTCTTTAACATGCTCACAAGCGTTTATATTGTGATGTTACACTCAGTGTCTTAGCTACACCTAGCTACTGCAGTCTAATGCCAGTGTTCAGATAATTCACTGAAGTAAAAGTACAAATACCACTCTGTAAAAATATTATAACATCTGCGTCAAAAAAGTGAGGTACGTGGAAATGTAAAGTATAACAATGTACCCTGTAACTGTTATACATGATATTATTAGATTATTATTACTTATTTTGAACTATTAAACACATTTTGAAGTAATAAAATGTCATATAAATGTATTTCGAGTACATGGAAATACTCATGTATAGTACCTTAAGATGTCACATAAGTACCGTACTTGTGTAAATCTAAGTTTCATTCGACCACTGATGCAACATGAAGGTTATGATGCTCAGTGTGTAGGTTGTGCTGCTGTTGCGTCACACAGAGAGCTGAGGGCAGCCCTCCTTTATAAACATGGGGTGGGCGAAATAATAGAAACACCTGTTAGCATACCGTTCAACAAATCAGTCAAATTGATTGTGGAATAATTAGTCTATAAAACATCAGTGTTCATCTCAATTACCCCACGTATCAGTTTAGGGCTACAATTATTCTCACTACCGGTTAATCAGATTCTTCTTCTTCTCTGCAACAGAATAGTGAAACATGTCCATCACGAGGTTTCCAGTTTTACTGAAGGTGACATTTTCAGTCCAAAGACTCAAATTGCAACAATATTAAAAAGGTAATTTAAAATGATAAAAAAGTAAATGATCAAATTGGAGAAGCTGGGAGCAGAGAAGCTTTGTTTTATATGTAAGAAAACTGACTCACTTGCTGATTTGTTGTTTTACTTCAGCTCTTAAACCAATAAGTGTGTAATCAGAATAAAATGGTTTCAACACTTTGCTCGTTCAAGATCGTAAAATGACAATAAAGTGAATCACAAAACATCTGTGTGATAACAAGAAAACTAAATAAATACAATACATCTCATCTCGTTTTTTTGGTCCATTAGTATTATTGGGTGAAATGACACCGATAGAATCAGATCTATGAATGGAGAGCTGACGTACGTACTTGTCCCTGTTTCCCAGCTCAGTGCCTGTCAGTCATGGGTCTGCGGGAGTTCTGGCACGGCTACAAAGTCTTGATTGTGATGGGAACGAGTCTGGGGCTGATCCACTGGGGCTGGTATAATCTGAAGGCAAACCCACAGCTGTACAAAGTCAGACAGGAGTACATTCCCGAGCCCGGCATCGTCGCTTACGTCTCTCCGCCTGTCGCTCCTCCGGCTGCTGCCAAGAGCAAGTAACTCAAACCGAGGTATTAAACTGTGTTTCGCCCTGCAGCACCTGCATCACCTGCAGCTGGTTACCTGTGCTCAGCTAGTCAACCACCACCACGACTCAGGTGTGTTCAGCTGCAGTGTATTCAGCTGCAGTTCCTCTTCTGTCCACCAGATGCCGCTCCAAGAAAACTCTTCATATTGAGGCAAATGGGAAAAAAACCTTAATTCTCTCCATCAATACAAATTGAATGCAGGTTTTACACAACAAGTGTAATATTGTGTTCAAACAGTGTTCACTTTGAATGTGTCTGCTGGTGATGATTGATGTTTGTGGATTTCAGAAACGTGTTTTGAGACTGAATACCTTCCACATCCACACACACTATGTAAATAACCCAAACGTCTCTGCTCCCACGGTCAGTGAAGGTGTTCACTTCCACCACGCCGAAGGCCGTGACGCATTAAATCAGCCGGCAAAAACAGCTCGGGTCCAGATGAACTTGCTGCCCGCTGTTGACCGAAAACCGTGAAACAACCATCTATAAAGCCGCTCAGGTGGACTGACGCGTAAATCAGACTCAAACATTAGCAGCGATTTAGGTTTTCTGAGCAACATCAAGTGCATGAAGTAGAGATCATGAAGTAGAGATCGTCGACTCATCATGTAAACATCAAACCAAGGATCTGTTTATTTTCAATGCGTTTCTCCATCAGGCTCATAAATACATACAAACGTGGGTCAGAGGCTTCAAAACAAATACACAGAGCAAGACACACGGGATGTTTTCTTAATAAATAAACACAAAATAAAATGCAAATAAAAAGGAATAATAAAAGAAAAGGGAATTAATGATCATCATGGTTCTGTCGCCTGTATAACTTGCTCTAATGCGAGACAAACTACATTAAACTGCAGAAGATAAAAGGAGCTCTGCATACTGTGAGGCTCCTGATCAACACTGTATTTCTCTCTGTAAGGCACCGTATCGATCTGTGAGGGACAGAGGGGAAGAGACAAGCAGGCAGCAATTAACTCAAATCATTATCACCTGCTGGTCAGCAAACAGCCACAAGATGGCGATCACAGTACTCCAGATTATAGAAACACCCAAATCCCAGAAAATAATAAATTGAGAGCACATCGTGGTCATTTGATTAAACGGAAGTAAACAATTACAAGCGTGTTTACAGAGACCTGGCTGAGGAGTTTTGGGATTAGCCGGCATTTCCCGGCTGTTTGCTGACCATCAGGTGTTAATGGATGGTTAAACGGTACTTCAATGTTTGGGCAGGTCTGTTTGTGTTCTCTGCGTGGGCTAACGTCACACATCCTTTAATTCTTATATTTCTTGCATAAACGGACGATTCAGAGAATGTATTGTCGTGAAAATTTGCCTCAGAGTCTTGGAAAAGTCTGAGTGAAAACGTGTATGAACCGTGGTACTTTAACCTGCATATAAATCCGGTTTCTGTGTCTTCTCCCCCCTGCAGAGGAGTCGGTATGAAGCCTCACAGCTGGCTCAGGAGGAACTGGCTGTGGGCCGCCGGCGGTGCGTTCGTCTCCGTCCACGTGGCCACCTGGCTGATGCAGAGAGCCATGAGGAGCGCCGTGCGCTCTGAGGCCGCACTCAAACAGAAACCTGCTGAGGAAACACCGGACTGACGCTCAGTCACCTTTTCAGACAATTCACGGACGGACAGGAAGCAGCCTGTGTTGAATACAGCGGAGGACGGAGACCAACTGACCACTGATTAACTCTGATGAACGATCCCCCGTGTCCCCTTCAGTCCGACTTAGGATATTCAATTGTGAATCATAAAACTGCAGCAAAGAAGCTGCTTTGTTCCACAGATTTTGTCTTTTTTTGTGTTTAATTTAATGGTTGGTTGAGGAGTGAGGTGTGATTCACTGTAAATCAATCAATAAACCAATAAAATGATCAAAAGTATCAATCAAATACAGAAACTAAATACATAGACACTGTCTCCTCTGTCCAACTTTATCTCTTGTGTTCGCCAGCGGACAGGAAATACAGTTTCCCTTTCCAATAAATGATTTACATTTAAATATTCTATCAACACAAACATATCTTGATGAAGCTGTAAAGTGTATTGCCAAAATATTCACTCACTTGTGTTTATGAAAGACACAATGTTAAAGATGAGTTTGGTCAATTCTATATTGTTTTTCTTCATGTCGAGACTCAAACCATGAATGTATCTGCTAACAAGTAATTCAATTCAATTTATTTTGTATTGGCTTTACAACCTGTTCACATCCTCTTGTCTCGGGACGCTCACACTGGTACGGGAAGAACTCTCCAAAAAAAACTTTAAACAGCTGATCACTGTAGGTTTTAATCTATCTACTTGTTGGGGACTACTTTCAGAGGCGGATTAATCCACATTTGGTGTATTTGTGGCAGCAGGACAATGTGTGTGAGATTTAAAATACTGAAGTCAGCTTATAAAGTGAACACCGTGTGCTTTTTAAAAAGCTGAAACAGCGTTCAGTAATATGTATTTTATGAAAGGTATTCAAGTCATTTTGATCAAATTACAGAGTGATTGCAGACTTCCAGTTGCTCTGAATCTCTTTATTCTTTTAACCACAGTAAAGATGTGAAGGAGGAGAACAATGTCCTGAGAGATCAAAGTGTGGAAAAAAACAACCTTTAGTCACCTTTTGAACTTTAGCGCAGACTCAGACCCATTTTAAAGAAGGTCTTGTGTAAGCGAGGGCCACTTAATATACTGTTTCTCTTAAGAGGGAAACGAAGCCATACGGGTTTGTTTTAAGAAATCATCAGATCGTGGACTTGGCTGAGACGAATAGCTGAAACAACTGGGATGTGACTCGTGTGTGTGTGTGTGTGGGGGGGGTTTCCTTCTCTAAAATACTCAGAAATCCACTCATGAAATTCAGCGCGTAACCTTGTTTTCTACAGATCTGTTTACACGGAGGGAGGCTGGTTCTCTGTTCTCAGCTGAGGGCTGTGGATGAATTCTAAACCTGCAATCTGATGAAGTCTCTTTGAACAAGACTCACAGTTCAGGATCTGGATCCTCTGAAGTCACACACACTTTATTTTTTAGCTCCATTGCTGGTAACACTTGTTAAATAGATAAACCATTGTGTTGTGTTCTTTAAAGAACTTTCATTCAGTTTTCATCTTGTTTGCACTTAAACACTGTTTCAACACGAGTCAGACCTGTGGCTCTGTGAGAGCGTAGTGGTCATCGTAAAGAAAACCAAAGACATGTTGACCTCATGGTGGCGCTAGACGGAAGTTATCTGGGTTCATCCATGCACCCCCGACCCAAATTGGACCAATCCATTGAGTAGATATTTGAAAACTTTAACTGGGGCGCTGGATAGAAAAGTCAAGAGGATCACCAAAGTCATTCCAAATCATCCTCTGGAGACCATGAACACCAACACCACCATCCACAGAGGCGTTCAGCCAGCCAGGCTGAACAGGGTTTTTACTAGAAAAGCAGTTTGAAGCTGATAAAACTTTTCTGTATTTGCTTTTTTTCCCCAAATCAATACCTTAACAAGGTTCCATAATTACACTGCAGGTTGTGTTTTGCTGAATCAGAATTCAATTACTCGTTCTCGCTTGCCGGCGTCCAGAGAGACAATCACAGATATCGATCATCCTCCACACCTGCAGACGTACACAAAGTGTTTGCCACACGTGGGACATGTTTTCCTAATTTCTTCCTGTTGTTTTGGGGTCAATGTATGAATGCAATGTGATCCCACACAGGAGATCCGCATGATGTTCAGCAGATTCGGCTCTACGGCCATGTTTTATTGAGCATTGTGTGATATGTTATTGGATTTCTTAAGAGTGTAAGTGGTCCTGAGACAGATTGCAAATTAAAAGATAGTAACTTTATGATAAAAGAGAAATCTCAGTGCCAGATATCTCAAAACCTCAGAATATATATACGTATACAGTATAACAACCTGCAGGGATAGATGCTACTACAGGGAAGTGAGGAAGTTATAGTTGTTATTTATACATCATAATTTGGGTGAAGTAACCCTTTGACCTGCAGATCTCCAGAAGCACCACATCAGAGACATGCAGCTCTCCTCCTGCTGCGTCTCCGGTACGTGTTTGATTGAGATAACGAACATGTGCAGGTTCCCACAAACACCCATCACTCCACAGCGCTGATATCTCCGTCTGCTCCAGGTCTGCAGGAGGCCGGAGGTCAAGGACATTAAGATACTGCGGATCCCTTCAACTCAGGACTCAGAACATATGGATGTATGTTGTGTTTGACCGGTTTTTACCGACTTAAACTGGAAAGGTTCAGCCGGTTCGCTGCGTCCAGGCCCGTTGACGTTTTCTCTCTTTCTCACGGTGGCATCCGAGCAGATAGTTTGGGTTTTATGCAGATCAATTCTCACGGTGTGGAAAATGTCTTTTGTTTTTCTGTATTTAGATAATAACTGTTGACTGACTGAAATGATCTGTTTCTCTCGTGAACCAAAAGTTCCTTTTGGACCAAACTCCTAATTCACGTCACATCAGCAGCAGTAATTAGTCTCACACGCCTCTGAGAGAGTAAACACGCCGTAAAGATCGCAGCATGTTTGCCTTTTTAATTTGATATCGATCTGTTGGTTTGGTCGAGGAGGAGGGTGCGTTTGTTTTAGTCAGGAGGACACACACACACACACACACACACACACACACACACACACACACACACACACACACACACACACACACACACACACACACACACACACACACACACAGCTGAATAATGAGCAGTTATTATGGTGCCATTTAAGAGCAGCTTTAAATCATTTTAGGTCCGGTTCTTCTTTCCTTTCCACATTCCTGCAGCTTTTCCCTTCCCTGTGGTTACATGACTTTAATATGTGTTTTTGTTATTTGGTTTTCTGATGGAGGTTTTCTTCTGATTATTAGTTGAATAAAAAGCTCAATTGAAATGCAGTTTGACCTGCATAAATGTGTTTAATTCTGTCATTTAAAATCAGTTCTTTAGCAGTTCAACTGTCCATTATAGCAACAGTCCGACATTGTTCAGAGAAGATTTAGATCAGTTTCTTCTCTGTGTCCAGTACAGATGGTCAAGGATGTGTTTAGCCTAGCTTAGCACAAAGACTGGAAGCAGTGGGAAACTGTTAGCCTAGCACAATCAAAAGAGAAGAAAACACCACCTTCTGTGGATGGGCCATATGGTCAAAATCTTCTACTTCAATATAGGTAATCTCATATCTCAATAACGATATATATCAATATATGAAATAAGAAGATGGTAAAGTTTGTATATTGCTGTATGAATTAAAAACATTACAAAGAACGCAATTGCAAATTGAACATAACAGTTTTAAGTGAAATTATAGAGAAAAAAATAATATATTTCCAGCCAAACACTGACTATGTTTACATGCATGCAAACAAAACCAGAATAATCAGATTAAGACAATAGTTTGATTTAACTACACCGGAAACAATCAATCAATTCAGATTTTTGTGAGAAATTTGAATTAGTATGTGCGTTTTATTATCAATTTAGAAAATGCTATTGTGTATCCCAATATCTGGATCTATGATTTCCTTACGATATTATTCCATTGATAGACCATAAATGATCATATTGAATTATCACCCAGCCCCACGTGTTACATGTTGTATACTGAACAGGTGTTAGAAATAGAAATGTAAAAAGGAGTGTGGTTGTGGTTGGAGCAGTGACTGGTTTGTCCTAATCCTACGTTCACGTCATGACTGGACTTGTCGATAATGCACCGATTGTACCGACTGAGCTGCTGACTTTTCGGTAATAATGCGTTTCTCAAACCACCAGACCACCCTGCTCACCGCCGGACCGAGCTTTGAGCTTATGCTCATTTTCATTTTTTGTGACTTTGATCCGGACCTTTACTATTTAACTTCCCTTTTTTCTGAACCACAGCTCATTCATAAAACCACATTCGTTCCGCCAAGACAATGCAGTTGGTGTCAAAACTCATTTACATTTCTGCTGAGAAGATGTTGGTGTGTTGTGCATATATCGTGGCTTGGCGGGGCCCCGCGGTCCGCTCTCCCACGGGGCCTTCTTCCAGGTTTCAGGATCCCAGCGGCTTGTGAGCAACACCGCAGATGTTCAACCCAAAAACCAAAGCAGAGAAACGGCATCCTAAGCAGTACTTTTCCTGTCAACACGACCTACTGGTCCGTTTGGGAACGGTGAACCAGGCTGAACTCGGAGCGGCGCATTTGCATCTTTGTTTGGAAACAACAGACCACCCAAACCGGACCGATTCGAGTCATAAGAGCGAGCGCCCAGTTTAGAAATGCCACCAAATCCTCTGGCAGCAGACTGTTTTAACAATATTGTCAGCTGCTGCTGAAGGTTTACATTGTGTTGTTCTTCATCATGTGGCTTTTGGAGGTGCACACACTTCAGAATTCAGCCATTATCTCATGAGTCAGACTGGAAACTAACGCTTGACACAAACACTCAGGTCGACACACAGCAGCATGTGGTAGTCATTACACTCCCCAAACTTCATTACACACACACACACACACACACTTATAAACACACAATCTGGGACGAGAATTCGCGGTATGTACGGCGGTCTCTGCTGTGGGTTTAGATTTAGAGTTTGATGATCTGGCTTCAGGTCAGCCGGAGTAAAACTGTAAAACACTCAAGTTTAGATTATAAAGAATTGTAATAAATCTCCATGGAGAAACTCTGTAGTTATCATTAGAAATGATGGAAACAGTGCTGGGCATAACGGAAAGATAAAACAACAAATTATTACATTAAGAATAAAAGTCTAAAGCGCCACTAGCGACCCCTAAAGGCTGCAGTGTTCATTACGGATTAAAATGTCGGACTGTTCTCGAATCCTTATCAGTCGAGGAGCCAGAAATGTCCAAAGTTTTGGACCCTGCAGCTGATAAACTCGAACCTGAAATGCATTTATTCATTTTCAAAAGAAACCCAATCTGAAAGGTTCAGTCAGACCTCCGGATCTGAAAAGTGAAGCCAATGCAGAAGTGCCTTAAACTTGAAAGTCTTCTTCAATACAGCATGATCTTCATTCATGGTCCTTTTAGAGTCAAACAGACCATAAAGCAGGGTATGCTTTAGGGCGGGGCTACGTTGTGATTCACAGGTTGCTACCAGTCTGGTACTTGTCCATAATTTTTATGTTTTGGTCGCCTACAAATTTTCAGGTCATATTAAGCTCCACCCTCTCGTGGCACTTCTGGCCAAAAACCAAGATGGCTGCGGCCAAAATGCCAATATTGAGGCTTCAAAATGTCACAGTTCCTGTAGGCCGTGTGGATTGTAACAAGTCTCCTCCTCAGGTGAAGTTATTATCGCGCCCCCCCCCCCCCTCATCCACTGTGCTGAGCTGAGTCTGGCGTATCCTCTCAGGCTGTGGTGAGGTCAGAGCCGAGGAGCCAAACATGTTTCTCTTGTTTCATTATTTTATATTTGAGTAATAATCTGCTCCACGAGAGTTGGCAGACTAAATCGATTTCCTCTTACCTCCAATGTGTTGTGTGAAGGCAGACGTCGCTTGTGATCTGAGTGAACTGACCCTTTTCAAGCTTGTGTTTGTGATGCAGTGATGCAGAACGTATGCAGGTAGAGGCGTCTGATGCAAGGAGGGTAAATATCAACTCAGCATTTCCCCAGCAGCTGTGTGTGTGTGTGTGTGTGTGTGTGTGTGTGTGTGTGTCTCTCGAGGATGTTGGAATAGGGTCGGAAAAAGGTGCACATGAACGGTGACTTCAAACGATATCACAGCATCCCTCTGTCTCTGCTGACGGGCAGACTTAATGGGGAACACTGAGTCACAATTTATGAAGCCAGATGGTTGGTGTGTGTGTGTGTGTTTCCTTGCAAACTAACTACACTTGCTGGGAGGCTACTTTGCACAACAAAGTAAAGAACTTAAAACGTGTAGATTTGAATCAGAGGCAGAACTTTTGTGCGAACCGTCTGTTTGACTTTCTTTTATAAGATATTTTAAAACTTTACACAAGTGTTTACAAGCCAACACAAGAACAGGCGAACTAAACGGTTTTAAATATCCAGAATCGTTATAATCAACACATGTCTGAAGACGCAGCTAGCAGCTTTACTGAAGCACAGTTTCTGTTGTGTTGTAGATTTTTGTCCACTGTCATTGGTACTTTATCCTGCGACTACATCTTTGAACGTTTCCTTTTGTATGCCGCTGACTTTTGAAGCTACAATTTCTGTTTGAGGCCTTTAAAGGCTAAAGTATGGAAGCTCTATATATGACGTTTGTGTGGTGTTGCGTAGTGATTGGTTTGTTTATCTTTTAAATTCAAACTCTAAACACAGGAATGAAAGAAAATCTGAGATTCTGTTACGTGAGTAATTAAAGTACACATGAGTAGTGGAGACAGAGATGGTGAATTAATGCTACTCCGACGTGTAAGTGCACATACTTCATGCCACACCTGACAATTTCCAGGAATGCTGTGTGGTTTGAATGTCCTCGATAATATTGCTCATATTATCGTCTTGTTTTAATTATCAATACTTGAAGATACCGTACTCTAAGACATTTAAACTCCTTCCCCTTTTTATTTATCGAAACGAAGAAGTCAGAGTTCTCAAATGTTGAATGTCGTCTGAACTTTGTCTCAACAGAATATTAAGTCTTAAACTGGCAAAATTCTAAGAAAACAAGATTCTGATATTCTCTACTAGAAAAAACCAGCATGTAGAAGGAATAAGTGTTCATCCGCTGTGGGAGGCTTTTCTTAGAGAACGAGCGTCTTTGTGCAGACTTCTTCTCTTTTTTGTCTCTGTTTGCAGATTTGATTGTGAGAAATTGAGTCAAGATGTTGGCCCTTCCTTTTTTTTTAAACACAGTGGACAGAAACGGCGCAAAGAGAACAAGAGAGGGACAATAAAACATGTCAGGAATCATGATGGGATCCTGAATCACTGTTGTTTCATTCACTCTGTGTTCAGCCTCAGGGAGTTGACGTCAGTCCCTTTCCCCTCGCCGTCTCCAGACTCCTACAGTTCCCACAACTGTTTCTGCACAGCTGAGTCATACCGCCACACACACACACACACACACACACACACACACACACACACACACACACACACACACACACACTTAAACCACACCCCTTACAGGGCAATTTGTAAAAACACTGAGTTCTTAAATTACAACATCCATAACAACCAGACTGGAGTTGAACTTTGAATCGATCCTCTCGGGGTTGAAACCTTACAGCTCCACATCTGTTTACATTATTAGTGCAAGTTGGTCACAGCGGGCATTGAACCCCCAACCTCTTGGCAGTGTTAGTGCCTTGCTCCACAGAGACTTGTTGCATCAACCCTGCTCTCCGTCGAGTGTAATGTCTCCATTGAAATGAAGCGTCTGGCGGCTCCGTCCCTCTCCGCGTTACGTCCGACATAAAGGCTGACTCGGGTTTCTCTGGGTGGATTAGTGGAACGATGTGGAGGCGGGCAGGCGTTTGGTGAGCCTAACGATCACGTTAGCTCTGCTTTGCCAACAGCTTTGAAGCAGCGAGAGTGCAGAGGTTCAGATTTCATGACTCGGACCATTAAAATCACCCCAAAGAAAAAACCAAGGGACTCTGGACTGAGTTTGGTGGCTGTGGAGCTTGTCTTGAACAAGAGCATAAACACGAGGAGGAGCTCTGTGTGTTTTTATGCTGTGTGGTGAAGACAGTAGGGTCTAACCATGATGGGCTTTGAGTGCCAAGAGCTACTGATATCTGGTGTTTTGTGCCAGATTCTGTATTAAACCATTGTGTTCAGCTCAAATGATGTTGAACCGTTGCAGAGCAAAGTGTCTCGACTCTCCTGGTTTCCATGAAATCTTCTGTAGAGGTTCGTGCATGTTTGCAGAAGACTGAGTGCAGATGACTGCTGATGATTTTGGTGACCTCTGACCTTTCCTCTACTGCTGGCAAGCCTTTTAGATCAGCTAAACTCTCTGTATGTTGGTCATTTGGGGTTTAATGAACAGGGTTTGGTTCTGTTCGGGATCCATTTCAAGGTTTTAACTCCAACTCTATAGTTCACACCGCAGCCTCGTGAGAAACATTAGCGGGGAACTTGTTTTTGTTAAAAGGACATTATCAGCTCATTCGCTGCTGTATTTTAATTGAACTAATTAAATGCTTACTGTGATGGATTATCTATCTGGAACATGTTTCCAGTTTGCCAGTTAAATGACGTGAAACCAGCCGCTGCCTTGACTAAACTAAATTGGCTAAAACCTGCAAAAAAAGAGTTTAAATGTGTCAACAGAGTAAAAACTAAAACGTTTTTTTTTCCTCTGAATTAGATTTTTTTTTCTCAGAAGTGTAGAAAGAGAGAGACAGTCGGGAGTCTGAGTGGAAGTTGTGGTCTGGACCATAATGGCGGGGCGAGAGGAGGGGGGAGGGGAGGAGGGGAGGAGGGGAGGAGGGAAGATTGGCATCACGTAGTAACTCAGAGTATATGAAAACACACAGCGGCCGCATGAAACCCGGCTCTGATCCACTGACGGTGACTTTCTTTGCTTATCAGCGTCTCATTTGGATTCCCATCAGCCTCTGTTTTGACAATCACAAAGTTTGCAGAACTTCAGAAGAATGCACATAAACACAGCCTTCCGCTCTGGATCGACCACACTGGAGCCGTTTGGAGGAGCAGGGTTGTGGTTCCCCTCGCTCCGTTTGTTCCGATGAAAGTTTGGGTATCGGGGCAGAAATTCCTGCAGGAAAAGCAATTATTGAAAACGTCCCATGTTGTTTATTTGTGAGGGACCGTCTTTGGTGCTGCGTGCGGATCTTTATAAACGCTCTCACATGTCTGCAGAGGACAGTGTGTGATGGACATGAAGGCCAGAAGACGGCTGGATAGACGGAGACAAAGTGACTTCTGTTCTCCGCCTCCGATAAACACCTCGATGAGGCTGGAGGGCTGTCTGGGTCAAAAGAGCAACAAACTGAAGCCTTTAACCACATCAACCGAACACATGCAGGAAATTATGGATGAGACTCTTTCTTTTTTTCAATAGGGAATCCAAATGTCTGGAAGGATGTATTGTTACAGTACTACAGTGAAATACTGTGTTTGTGTGTTCAGATTTCAATAAGATTTTGGGTAAAAAGCATTTGATCAAATCTAAATCCAGTCAAATATACTCTTTAATCAGAACACAGACAAGAGATTTTTTTAGTTTAGCTTTCAACATTTTTAAAGTAAAGTTGTGAAATTATGAAAAATAACTTCAGTTATAAAAACATCATAGTATAGCATGTCATAAAATAATCATGGTATGTCCTTAAAATGACGTAAAAGTCAAAACATTTTGCATAGTTCATCATTAAATGGCACGAGCATCGTTTCTATCAAACTGGCAGGATCAATTGAAGTTATTGGTTCTTTCTGAGATACTTCAAAATACTTAGAAAATATAACTTTTCCCCCAAAAAAGAACAATTCATTGTTGCCAGTAACAAACAGATTTTTATTTCTCAAGGTCCAAAAAAAACAAACACTGAAGTGAAATGTACGAGAAACACACATTTGATTTATTCTTCCATCATAAACTAAAAGGGGCCGACGACTGAAATCAAACACGGTTTCACAGCCGGACTTTGTCTTCTAATCACCGACAGGCGACATGTCACGATGTTCTCGTTGAACTCTCTTCAAGTACTTCCTTAAAAAGGTTCCCTGTGGAGGAGACGTCAAGTTTTCACTTTACAAGAAAACTCCACAGGACTCCTTTTAATTACGCAGGTTTGATCTTTCAGATTGTTACGAAAACAAGACCCAAATTCTGTTCATTTTCTTCTTTTTTTCACACTGTACAAAATGTACAATTACCAAAAAAAAAAAAAAGAAAAAAAAAAAAGAAGACGCTGCATCCCTTGAAGAATTTATTTTCAGTAGCAAAAGCAAAATGTCTGCCACCATATTGGTTTGTGTCCCCCCCCCCCCCCCTCCAGTTACATGTTGAACTCAACAGAACATCATGGCAAACATACCAACACATTACATCCAACAGACAATGTACAAAACATTTAGTTGAGGCACAAAAATGCCCAAATCCATAAGGCAAAAAAAAAAATAAACTATTCTTCAAGAGCACTTTTGGCGTTAAAAATCTATAAAAAAAAAGAAATCCATCAAGAAATTGTAATCTTACAAACCTTTGACTCAGAACAATACTCATAAATTAAACAAAAGGAATATCTTAAGGCTCTTGACGATTAAGTTAATAAATGAAATATACACAATGATTAATAAAAAAATATTTACATATCTATACAGAAACATTCTACGTGGACAATTCTTCATATTGACTTAACCCCCCTCCCTCCCCAAAAAAACCCAAAATAAATATATTTTTCTCCCAAATTGGTCGGGTGCTGTGGAGCAACAAGGCGAACAGCACATTCAAATACAAAACTCATTCTTGAATCAAAGAAGAAGTCTTTTTAGAAACGCTACACCCTAACGAAGACGTCCACAAAATCGGCGATCCAGCCGACCGCAGTGGGCCGTTCGGGCCAGCGTCATAAATTAAACGTCAAAAATTAAACGTCAAAAATTAAACGTCAAAAATTAAACGTCAAAATAAACGCCAAAAGTCAATTTTGAAACAAAAGAACAAAAAGGAGAAGAAACCCCAACAAGAGACAAATAACCAAAAGTCTTCCACCACTGAGGTGTGACGGATCTCTGTGGACCCCCGTTGGTTATACAATATACTCCATCCGGTTTACACTCTGTGACTGCAGCTGCCTGTTGTCCTGTTTGCTAGTCCAGTGTGGGGGTTTGCCTGTCGTGTGGTGGGGGGGGCGTTCCCCCCAGTCCACCAGCGAGTACGCCGGCGTTGCCCGGGGGAACCTCGCCTTCTGCAGCCTCTTGTCCATCTCGTCCTCCTCCGATTGGCTTCCAGTGTCCGACTTCCTGATCTTGGCGTTGACGGCGTTCTTGTCATCGCAGAGCTGGTGATGGAGCAGTAGGTGGTGGTGCTGGTGGTTCGGTGCGTTTTTCACGATGGGGTTCTTGATGTGGTTGAGCTGCTCGCGGGCGGCGCTGACGCTGTTGTGGAGGGCGTTGTTGTCCTCGGCAGCCGGTGCCAAAGACGCCGCCGCCGCCGCCGCCTGGGTGTTGACCCCCGCGTGGGCGCTCCGCTTCCTTCGCCTCCTCACGAACCACAGCAACATCAAGACGATCGCCAACGCCCAGACAAGAACCACAGCGGAAACCAGAAGGGGCACGAGGTGGTCTGCTGGACGAATAAAAAGGAAAGGAGGTCAGCGAACAACTCACACAACGGACTAAAAACTCAACTTTAAGCGTAAAGTAACAGTCTGACTTTGGGGGAATTTGTTTGCCGCTTTAGCCACCGTCAGATAAGAAGACGGATATCGGTTTCATCACCGTGCGTCTAGTACAGAAATACGTATGTCTAGCCTATGTAGCGCTATCCCTTTTTATTCAAAATAAACTGCACTTAAAGTTATTCATTCCAACCAAAAACACGCAGATGCAGTTTGACCAATTAAATAGACGTTGAATTCCTAGATTCTTCCAGTGCCATCAACTGTGCTTAGCGGATCAGCTTTGCCCAGTAGACAGGCATCACATGGCCTAAGTGTGGAACTTTGGTAGATGGGGCGAGATTCAAACCGTTCAAGAATCATATTTGGCGTCCAAAAAAAAAAAAAAAAAAAAGCCAGTGAGTGCTCCTTATTTTGTCAAACTACAATTCCCAAAGTCAAAAATGACGTTTCACGCTCAAATGCACAGGAGAGTTGTAAAACGTCGATGTCCTCTCCGTTTAGTGGCTCACCGTTGGGGTTGTGGCTCTGTCTCCGCTGGATCCGGACCTCTGCGATGGCGCTGATGACGGTGCTGTTGGCGCTCTTCTTGCTGACCAGATCCATGATCCTGTCTGTGATTTCCTTGACAAAGGTCAGACCTGTCCGCTGGTCCTCCGTCGACTGAAATAATCAGCGGGAAAAACTCCCATTATGGTTTATCTATGACATTTCAGTCTAAATAACTGCTTGTGTTGGTACCCTCTAATCACCGATTCATGCAACACAATAAGTCATGAAAGCTTTTCCATTCCCAAGAAGAAGAAAAAAAAAATCATCTGGCACTCTGGATGCATTTTATTTTTTTGGCTGCAGAAACAGCGGTTTGAAACCGTTTAACAAATCTTAAGCTTTTAGCGACAGTGTTGGTGCTCTTATCTCTGAATTCTGACTCCTTTTCCATTTTATAATCCCAGACTTTTGGGAAATGTTAGCTTGATCTACTAGAAATGGGAGGAACTTATTACCCGATCCTATCAACTGGTGACAGCTTTAAAATCTTTACACTACAGAGTTTTGTTCTACGTTTCCAAACAACCATTAAAAGGACTCTTCAGACCAACACGAGACTCACGATGGCTACGTGGATCTCCTTGTTGGTGCTGAGCGACGGCTCGCAGGTCATGGAGACGGAGGAGTCGGAGGACAGATTCTTGACGACGTAGAGGCTCCTGAGCTCACGACAGACCTGCTCCACCGTCACACCCTGTAACACCACACCAGAGGAAATCCATCAGCGTCCAGCGTGGCGATAATTCTACCCGATATGAAAACACCCCAAGGAGACCGTTTCTACTAATGTTGGGAAGGAGGAAAACCAAACTGACCATTGCCGTGATGTCCTTGTTGAAGGTGAAGGTGACGTTGGCGCAGCTGCTCTCTGAGTGACACCTGGCTGGGGGCGGGGCCCGGTGGGCTGGGCTCATGCACTCCGCCTAATACACAATACATTATGTGTTCATCATCAAAACAAACAACAACTACAGAACAGTGTTTATAATAGATCCGCCTCTACCAATCCTGCATAAAGACGACTGTTGGCACTTTAAGTCAATTTGACTGCTGCTGTACTTTCACTTTTATGGTCATGAGTATTTTTTACAGACAGTTTTTTTAAGCCAATAACATCACTACTATCTTCAGACGCATCGTGTTGTTGTTCACACTAAATAATTATGTTAAAGTAGTTCAAACGTAACTCGTAACTGCGTTTTCTACATTTAGCATGCTTTTGCTAAACAACTGAATAAAACTGGGTACAGCTTGGACAGCAACAATATTATATTAACTATTAATGCACTGTAAAAAAAACTATAGATTTAGTGTACAATTGAGTACTAAAACCTTTTTAAAATGTTCAAATAAAATCTAAATGATGTAGTGTAAACAGTAACTTCATAATCATTGTCAGTGTTTTGGTACATTTTTTAAAATTAAAATAAAATAAGTTTCATGAAATCTTAAGTAAAGAGGAATAAATGAAACACCAAAGTATGGTTTAAATGTTGTACTACCTTGTGTTTTGCAAGTGCCTTCATCACTTCAAGTGTTTATTGTAACAGTAGTTTTACCTTGGAGCAGACGATCCTCCCGTTGTGACAGCGGCACTTGTTGCAGTCTTCGTCCCATCCGCTTCCGTCCAGAGCCAGCAGCCCTCCAACCACACAGGGCCTCCCCGACGCTGCAGCACAAAGTTTACCGTCAGCATCAACTGTGACCGACACGTCTCAGTGCAGAGGAGTTCATCAGTAACAGCGATTTACATCTGCTTTAAGATTCACATGATGGTGAAGACAACGTCTCAGAACTATTGTTACAGTACTAGGTATACAAACGGTATGAAGTACATAAACTGTGTGCAGGTTTTACCTTCTTGGCAGCGGGGGCCGGCTCTCCCTGGTGGGCAGATGCAACGGAAAGCGTTGATTTCATCCACACAGGTGGAGCCGAAGGAGCAGGGAGACGACTGGCAGTCATTGATATCTAAAAGAGATGAGTGACAAGTTGTTATTATCGCCCACTGAAATATGAATTACACTTCTTTGTCTCGTCTGAGAGCTAAATGAAAAGACAGAATGGGAATAATAGAAAGGGCAGCAGATGAGTGGAGGGAGGTTAAAGGTTAAAGGTTAACACTCACTGATCCTGCAGTCTGGGCCGGCGAACCCCGGAGCGCATTCACATCGATACCAGTTGTCTCCATCGACACAGGTACCGCTGTTGTAACTGCAGGACAGAGATGAAGGGTTTATTAGGGGGGGAAATAAATAAACAACCAACCCTGGGCTAACTGAGCTGGAGCCCTCATACCGAATCTAAATATGTTATAAAACAAATTGTTAAAAATTCATAGAATTCTATGTTGTACAAAATGTCACAGCATAGTACGCCATAAGAAAGTCATAAAATAGTATAGTATATATCATAAAAAAGTCATAAAAGAAGTCAAAGGATATCGTGATGTATATATAAAATGTAATATGTACATCAGTGTGTGTTGAACTCACCAGGGATGAGGACTGCAGTCGTTGGCATCTGGAAAATAAAGGAAGAAAACGTCAGACTTCACTCACCGTGTTCGTCACATCACACACGTCTGACTCTGGACTATGAAATGAAATATCTTCAGTAACATTAGCAGTGTAGCTCTGACAGGGGCAACACTTTTACTCAACATCTATTCTACGGATTACAATTAAAGTTTAGAAACAGAGATTCATGGTCGCCAGATCATGGATCCTTTTCTAAAAGCTGATTTTCTCAACAACAACAACATGAAACGAAATCAGCCTCGGAGCTATTCAAAGACTTAAAATTATATTTGTTTTGTACATACCTTTCTAATATTTTTTTTTGTATTAGTATATACTGTATCTATTTAAACTATAAGTCTATATTGTACATTTATACAATTTCCATATATTTCAGTAAGTAAATCAGGCGTCTTTGGCACAATGTTTTTCTTTGTATGAATAAAGTTCTGTTATCTTTTAACATGCTAAATATGACCACATTAACATGCATACAATTAGCATGTTAACATACTTAAAGCATGTTACCAAACATGCAGTTATGCTAACAAGTGTCCCCGTCCATTTAAGTAATTTGTTGTTTTTCCATGTAGGTTTTTGTGCACATACTTCATTTTAAAAATTTATGAATTTAGCATGTTAACACACTAACATTTGTGACATGCTGAACGTAATTAACATGCATATGGTTAGCATTCTAACATGCTAAATGTTAGCACATTAACACGCCGTCCTCTTAAAAGAAAAAAGGTCCACGATTTCAATTTGAAATGCATCACATGTAGAGTATAATGTGACACTCACAAATCATGTCTTCACACGGAATGTGAACCCTTAAAATTTGACCCTTGATTTACATTATGCGGACTAGAGTGGATGTGCAGTGACTCACTGTGGCTGCAGGTGGCGCCCTTCCAGCCCTCCTTACAGACGCAGCTGAAAGAGTCTCCGCCCACCACACAGGTTCCTCCGTTCTCACAGGGACTCGGCAGACAGCTGCTGTTCTTCGCTGTAGACACAAATACGACAGTTAGATGTTTTTCGCCGAAACATGAAGACACTTTTAAAATAAAAAAAGAAGAACAAAGCAGCGTCATGTCATTGCTGACCGATGTTACAGGTGGCGCCCTCCCAGCCAGCAGCACACAGACACTTGAAGGCGTCTCCTTCGTCGTAGCAGGTTCCCCCGTTGTTACAGGTCGCCTCGTCGCACTGACTCTCCCCTGGGAATAAGAACAGCGAGTCAGAAATGTTAACCAACATCTGGGTCAACTGGAGGGCCAGCATTCACACGGCAGTTTTATGTTTTCTCACTCGAGTGGCAGGTCTTCCCCTTCCAGCCGTTGCTACACTCGCAGTAAAAATCGTTGACGAGGTCTCGACAGACGCCGCGGTTCCGGCACGGAGCGGAGCTGCAGTCGTCGATGTCTGCGCGACAAATAACAAAAACATCGGAAACACGTCCAATATGGCCGCTCAACACCGCCTCTTCCTGCTACGGCTACGAGGATGAAGAGGGAGGAAGAGGAGGACTCACTGTTCTGGCAGGTAGGTCCGTCCCAGCCGTCAGCGCAGATGCACTGATACTGACTGACTTTATCGATACAGGTTCCTCCATTCAGACACGGGGCGCTCTCACAGTCATTTATGTCTGACAGGAAGAGGGAAGAGAAACAATAATGTTTATCATCAATTCAGTTTTTATAGAATCAAGTTAATAAAAAAAAACATCTAAATGGAAAAAAAAGTTGTTGCTCGATGGATTATTAAAACACTTTTATGGGAAAACACATTAATTTATTTACTCACTCTCGTGGCAGTATGTCCCGGTGAATCCTTCCTCACACTCGCAGCTGAACTGTCCGCCGGCGTGGCTCCGACACCGCCCGTGGGGGCCACACACGTTGGACGAAATCAAACGCACCCCGCCCGGCGTGCTATTGGACGCCACCGCCACCGTGCAGCTGTCAATCACTGGGGGAGAAAGAGACGTATGCTAATTTAGATCAATAAAAAATCATCTTAATCTTTAATAATACGTCATCATTTGTTTGTTAATTATATTTTGTGTTACTAATCTGCAATGTCTCTTTAAATGATCAAATAAATGTAGTGGAGTAGAAAGTAGCAGAATATGCAAATACTAACGTAAAGTACAAGTAGCTGAGAATACTACTCAAGTAAAGAACTTGAGTAAATGTACGCAGACAACAGAACCGGACATGGATAACGAGTGAACATGGGGTGGACGTGAACCTTTGCAGGGCGTCGTGCGGCAGTGGTCTTTCAGGTGAGAGCAGTTCTTGCCCTCGAAGTCGTCGGGACATTTGCAGAAGTATTCTGCCGCAAGGTTGAAACACTGGCCGCCGTTTTGACACGGACTGTGGAGGCAGTAATCGATATCCAACTGTGGACAGAGAGAACAATTCAGCATCCAGCTGGGATTTAACGATGCTCGGCATTTCACAACAATAATAATTCGTTCAATAGCTAATACATTAATATTATACATTAACAGCACTGTACACAGTATCTTTGTGTTCCCTCTTTATGGCATCTCCTAATTAAAAGCAATATTTATAAGTCGAGTATATCAAGAAAACAGCATGTGTGTCAGGCATACTTTGGACTCTTTTCAGCTGTTCAGACTGTTAACCAGCCAGACAAAGACGTGGTGTAAAGTTACAGCAATTATCTATAATTATAATATTGAATATAAATTGAATTGAATAGAGGAAATGAAGAGGAGGAGGACCAGCTGAGCCAAATAAAAGAACAATGCAGAGTTTAAAATCAGGTCACAGCAGAAACTAACACAAATAAACAGGCACATACTGGTCCAGACGATTTCCTACAACCAACATTAAATGGTCTTCAGCAATGTTAGCTACCAAGTGTGGATTGTTCATTTTTAATTTCAGATGTTAATTGATAAAATAATTGAAAAGATTTCGTATATTGTGAACAAACCAGGTCAGTTAGCAGAAATAAACTTCCTGTTTCCATTATCCGTGTCTTAGCTACAGCTCACCTGACAGCGACTTCCAGAGAAGCCGGGTGGACACAGGCAGTGGAAGCCGTTAACTGCGTCGTGGCATCGGCCGCCGTTGATGCACGGCCCGCTGGCGCACTCGTCCACGTCTTTCTCGCAGCGTTCGCCGGCGAAACCCAGAGCGCACACACACTTATAACCGTTCACCAGGTCCTGAATGACAAAAGTTCCGTTACTATTTCTAAAATTATATTTATATTTCCAAATCACGCACCAGTTTTTAGTGACGATGTTTTGTATTTCTTATGATATATTTCAGTATTCAGTCTTGCTAACACCTTTTAATAGTTTTTGCTAGCTAGCTGTTACTGTACCGTGAGGTATGATTGAGTATGCTAATGGGGAGTTTTAATTTGTGTATTTACATTCATTTTTAATTGTATAACATTTCTTTTATAAATGAGTTGTTCACGTTAAGCTCTAAGTTTACACACAGCCCACATTGTCAGCTCAAATTTTCACTTTGCACATAGTTGACTTGCTAGCTAACGCTAGCTTACTACGAGCTTTCTGTTGTTGTTATTTTCTTGTTTTTCGCTGCTTTGACTGTCAAAGAACTTTGTGAACTCTGTTTTTAAAAAGGTGCTATATAAATAGTTATTATTATTATTACTAACTACATGGCACAATTCACACTGTATGTATTAGCTTCTAGCTCTTAGCCAAACTAAGCCACATGTTCAGGGAGGTCAGAAGACTACAGAACTACTTTTTAACCAAAAACATCTGCACACACACATTTACACTCGTACTCAATAATGGTTTGTATTTAAGATTTTGTTTCACCCTCTGAAAAAGGTAAAAACTGTAAATCTGAACTGTGTATGTTGACCACGCACACTGTCAGATAATGCTGCTAATGTAATGTAATCTGGCTCCTATCAGTAAACAATAAACCATTGTGAGATGAAGAATGGCAGGAAAAAAAAAAGGAGCAATCAGCATTTGAAAAGAACGAGGACAGACTGTTTATCTTCTGTTGGGCAATGAGAACGTTTGGAGAAATCTGATCTGCTGTTGTCAAGGACACACAAGCACAAATACAGTCACGTCTCTGTCCTACATGCATGGCTCAGCATTTGCTGTTTATAGCTGTGGTGTGTGTGTGTGTGTGTGTGTGTGTGTGTTCTCCAACTAGGAAGCGTGTGAATCCTCTGAAGCTCACCTTGCATGTCGCTCCGTTCTGACACTGACCTCGACAGTCGTTGATATCTGCAGAAAATCAAGTTTTCAATGAGATTTTACAAAAACAAGTTCTCCTGCGGATAAGCGGTTTGTTTAGGAGCTTAAAGCTAAGCTGTAAGTGAAATGACGGAGTTTTGAGGATGAAGGTTTGAATCTTATTGCCAACAAAGCAAAGATTTACCAAACCGTGTCCGTCTGTAACAAAATTGTTGTCGTTTTATTAATCTCCTGTTCTTGTTGGATGGGAAAGAGTATTATTTAACCGTGTACAAACAGAAAAAGATGTTAAAAGTAAAGCTGAGTTTGTGTTTCACTTGTCAATCCTGTCACATTGCAGCCTCATGTGACAGTTGATCAAACTGAGTTTCAAAACAAAAGCTTCTATACAAATATAAAGATTATTGTTATTTAGGCTGCCGGTTGACAGTTCTGGCATCACGACTGCCTCCAGCTGCCTCGTCCCATCTGCTCCTCACTACACATTGTTGTTGTGTCGTTGGGAGCGTGTTACTCACTGGTGTCACAGTTCTGGCCCGTCCAACCTGGGACGCACTCGCAGAAGTATCCTCCAATCAGATTTCGGCAGGAGTTGGCGTTGGCGCAGGGGTCGTCGTCACACTCGTTGGCATCTGAAACGAAACAACAAACAACAGAATAAACGGATTAGAGGGAGAAAGCAGGAGTTTACAGATGAATTTGTTTATATGTTGCTTCTCTGCTCAATGTTGTAAAAGTTTTAAACTATTTAAAAAAAGCAAGTTGTAACCTTTGTTTTTGAAAAGTGCTATATAAATAAAGTTAATTACTTTTATTAATGTTATTTGTAATATTATTTTAACAATTGGCCTGTCCTGTAAATGCCACAGTGTCTTCTTTTTCAGTAAAAGTTATTTTAGCTTAAAATGCCGCTTCATTGCCTTTCATTGTTTATTAACAAGTCAATGAACAACAGAGGATGCAGATGTCAAAGGTCGGGAGGAGGAACAGGAACAGATGCAACAAATAGAGTTAAAGGGTACTTTGAGTCTGGCCTTCAAGTCGGTGAGCAGGAGGACGGACTGTAAGCAGTGGATGCGTCTAAAAATCATTCAGCAGTGGACTTCAAAAATCGAGGGCCGGCAGACCAAACTAACTAGCAACAGTTAAAGGTTGAGGAGCATGTGGCTGCTGGCTGCTGGTCGGCGGAGGATTAGCGCTGCGGTGGGGCGATTCCGTAGCGCTAATCCTCCAAACCACAACCATTCCTCCCCGAGATCATCCTGGTTATTAGGTGAAATAAACCTCAGGAGTCTCAGTGAGAGGAGGTGAAGGATGGAGCTCCGACCTGCCGGACTGAAAACGCCCCAAGGAAAAACTGATCCCCACGAATGGAAGAGATGAATCATAACTTAAATACAGTTTTCCTAAACAGCCTCAAACCTCCACCACAAATTTGGAAAAAAGAGCACAGCAACAGTTCTGGTTCTGGAGTTAGAGGAGGTCCCCACCGATGAGGCAGGTCTTTCCGGTCCACTGAGGCGGACAGGTGCACTTGAAACCGTTCACCAGGTCCTGACAGGTTCCTCCGTGACTGCAGGGGTTCGCCAGACACTCGTCCACGTCTGAGACGGAGAGAAAGTCCAAAAGCAGTTCATGAAGCTTCACCGCAGGTTTCAAAGAGGATCTGATAAATGATGAAGGTTTTCAGCGGGGGGCTTACTGTTGGAGCAGGAGGGTCCGGTCCACCCGGGGGCACAGCGGCACTCGAAACCCTGACTGGTTTCCACACAGCTTCCTCCACTCAGACAGGGGTTGGACAGACAGGCGTGGTCCGCTGAGACAGACGGATACATGTTTTCAGTCAGATCAGTGGTCAAACAAAAACAGGCAAAAACGAAGGATCTTGTTTTATTCTGTTTTCACTACTTTTATTTACTCACGTTATTTGGACTCAATGTGCATACGAGTCGTACTGAACATGTACCATCGCAATATTTATGAAAAAATACATTTAAAATCATTTGAGTTTTAAATTTCTTACATATCTGTGTGTATAATTTGTGTCTATATTTCATTACACCATGAAAAGTATCGTGCCGCGTTAGCTTCGAGCTGTTCATCCTCTGAGGTTCATCCTCTGAGGAGCAAGACTGTCGTCAGCATATGATACTCAAACCTAACGGTTTTCCACGTCATTTTAATCCTGTTGCAAGTAAACATGAAGTTCTGATAACACTTCACAGGAAGGGTTGAAAAGTCTTCATAGTGCCTTGCTGCTAGTAGCGGGAATTGAACCACGGACTCCTCTCACCTCTGTGACAGTTGACCCCCGAGAAGCCGTCGGGACAGGAGCAGTGGTATTTGTCTGGTCCCGTGTTGCTGCAGGTTCCTCCGTTCAGACACGGCTGCAGCGTCGCACACGTGTTCAGATCTGCGGCGCAAAGTCGCGACATTCATATTAAATTCTCCGGATGATCAGCCGCAGAGGTTCACTAAATGAAATGTACTTTTATCTGTGTGTTCAAGTTGACAGAAGATACTCATGTTCCTTCTAATATGCAAAGAAAAAGCAGAGAGTGTGAGAAAACACACTTAAAGTTGATGGAGCGAGTTCTCGTGTGTGTGTGTACCTTTGTCACACAGCTGTCCTCCATAGTTGGTGTCACAGAGACACTGCCAGGGCTCCACACAGCTGCCGTAAACACAGCCGGGATGAGGGATACAGTGATCACAATACTCCCCCTGCCAGCCATACAGACACCTGAGAGACATCACACACAAACAAACAATAAAAATGGCCGCAGTTGCAATTATTAGATTTTTAAAAAAAAGACGGAATACTATGAAAAATGTTGTTGAATTGTGATCGAATACTGTCAGAGTACATTGTGAGCAGCATTCATACACACGATAGATATTATAGTGTATAAAGTATAGTATAAATAAACACCTAAATGTATATTTTGGAGGTTTCTTTTCACTGGTGTGAAAGACGACATGTTATAGAAGAAAAATCTCAAAATTGATAAGAGGCATTAAAAACCATGTGTCTCGCCTTAAAATAAAAACATACATCACGAATGAAATAAAGTAAAATCAACTCCTGAAACAGTTGCTGAAAAGCTGAAAGAGCCTCATTTGATTCCAGTTGAGGACGTCTGTCTCATGTCACACCTCTCTGTCTCTACGGTCACTATCAAATACAGACAAGCAGACAGAGGAGCCGCGGCGCTCGTGTTTTGTGTGTGTGCTGGTTCTCACTTGCACTCTCCAGGAACTTTACAGGATCCGTGTTCTGTGCTGCAGCCCTGTCTGCACATTGCTGCAGAGAGACGGAAAGGAAAAAAATGTGGGCAAATGCAGGTCATGGATGTCTCCAGTTTTCCACAAGCACTTGAACGCACCAGCGGGGAAGCGTCCCGGCTCTAAGCTGCTAGACGTCGACTGGGAAGCATCATCTCTCCCAGCGAGTTTAAAGTGTTACTTCTCTTTTTCTTGACTTTCATAGAGAGAATGAATAAAAATACATGAACTGAATCATGAAGACAAAAATAACAAACCTAGATATAGTTCCGTGTTACAAACGACTCGTTTTATTATCAGAATTTGATCAATACGCTCCAATAATAACTCGAGAGAGTCAGATGATTACATCATTTTATGCTATTCATGTGTGACGGGAGGGTTAGTTTTGATATGTCATTGAAAGTGTATTTTAATATAAATGCAGGAAACAAATCTCTGCCTGGAAGGAAGGAGAATCATTTAAAAACTGCTCTGACATGATTTATAACAACATTACATGAAATGGGCTAAAACAGAGTTCCCATGCATCAATAAAACCCACAGAGAACTCACCAGTGTTGCAGTCTGGACCGGACCAGCCCTCCAGGCACGTCTTGTTGCCGTTGTGGTCGCACTCATAGTGGCCGAAGAAGTCGTCTCGCGGGCGGCAGAACTTGTTGCAGCCGAAGCCGTAGTAGTGCTCGTCGCAGCTGAGGCGGACCTGGAAGTGGAACTGGGCCACGGGGCCGTTGTGCTTCAGGCTCTGCCACTGCCGGCTGGGGTTGATCATCCCCGAGTGGACGGCCTTCTCAATCATCGCCCCGCCGGCGCCTGTAGACACAACGGTTTAGATCCGTCAGACAGGAAACACTGAGGCGAAGAGATGCACACGAGACTGTATATAAGAAGTGGACGTGGTCACTATGACCCTGCTTTATGGTCTATTTGACTCTATATAGACCATAATGTACTAAATGAACATCATGCTGTATTGAAGAAGACTTGAAACTAGAGATTGAGACCATGAACTCATGTTTACAATGTTTACTGAGGTAATAAATCAAGAGAGAAGTAGAGTCATTTTCTCATAGACTTCTATACAATCAGAGGAGTCGCCCCCTGATGGCCATTAAAAAGAATGAGGCCATATAGACTTCACTTTTTTAACTTCCACCTGCTTGTAAACAGAGAAAAACAAGGTAGAGAGCAAAAGAGGCAAAAACGCATCACTGAAGGGCTTTTGTTGTGAAATAACTGTGAAACTGTTGTGAAACTGGAGGCACAACAAGTGTTTGAGTTAGCTTAAAATGCTAACTTGTTGCTATATAGCGACCGCTCTAAACCCTCTGATTGGTGCAGCTTTATACGGCTTTCTTGACAGACAAGAAAATGTTTCTGGGACATTTTTTTTTTGGATTCTATTTTGGTTTACAGCTAGAATTGTAATTACAAAATTCTGCAAAAAATATTCTGAATTCAAAGATAAGGTAGTAAAAGGATATACTCTTTTTAGGTAAAGATGGAAATACATAAAATAAAATGTTCATAATAACTTCAAATAGCCTAAAGCGACATTTTCAAACGGCTTGTTAACTTAAGAGTCAGTTTATTACGTAGAAGACAAAGAAAACCATCAAACAGACACTTGATTGAACAAACGAGTAATCGCCTAATGATGATGGGTCATTAGTCTTTGAGCCTCGTCCTCAGCAGCTGGACAAACACCAGTACAGTAACGGTACTCTGCTGGAGCGTTGGTGAGGACAGTGGTAGTTGTAGCTGCAGAAGGAGGCGGGCTGCTGTAATATTCCACAGAGTTTGAAAATGCTGAGCCGCTCTGTGGTATTTCACCAGCGGGGTGGAAAGTGTGGTCGGGCCGAGGTGACGGCGTCTGTGTAAACGACGAGCGACTGGACTCAAAGAGCTGAAAACAGACTCCAGAAACCTCGGAGCAGGTAACACCATCGGCCTGGGAGCAAACTGTGACACTTCACATCACGATGGGGAATAAAAAAAAAAGGTGATGAAAATGGCACGGGGGTAGCAGATTTGAAAAATAGGTACCCTCGAAAAAAGGCTGGATCCGTTCCGTCCAGAATATTTGAGCAAATATTCAAACCTGGCACTTCATCGATGAATACCGGCCGAGCTGTCGAGCAAACGGCCGCCTGAGAGCTGCAACTCCCAAAACTGGCCCGAAGAAGAAAAACCTCTTGATGAGTTTGGGTTTACTTTCCTTCTTTGTTACTGAAGCATGTATAAACTGCTTTTAACCTTATTTGTGTGTGAGCTACAGAGACAACTTAAACTACATTTAGAAATATAATTGTCCCATTACTGAATGAAATTAAAGCTTTGATTGAAGCAATCTGCTGGTTTGTTTTCAGTCTGTGGTCTCTTTGACGTGTGCTCTATGTTGTTTTAAGTCTGTCGTTATTGTGTTATTTTTATGTGCTGCTTTTACGCTGTCATCTTGACCAGGACCCTTTTGTAAAAGAGATTCAAACGGTGAAGGTTAAATAAATAAACAGACGGTAGTAGAGAGATGATGCCACTGAAAGACGTTTTAACTGTAGATTTGTTGAGCGCATCGCAAAAGAAAAAGGCGATCGTCCGTCAACTAGGTGACACTTAAAGCTGCATTCAATCATTTCTTAACTACCTGATGGCAGCAGAACAAAATGTAATCACAACACTGACAGTATAAACAGCTGCTTATTTCAGTTTCAGTTACAGTATTTAAATTACAGAGCAGCCTGATCATTCATTGGGAGCGGTGTTTGTGTCCACCTGATGAATTTAATTCGGGTATTCTTTGTCTTTTAGCTCTGTTTTTGGTCTCCACCAACTCCTCGGGTTAATGTGCGTCTCTTCAGCTGCTAAACGCTTCGCTATGTTCACTAACTGTGTCGGAGCGGGTAGTGTCCGGAGGGTTCCTGCTGCACAGTCACAGAACGATGCAGGTGTCCATTAAAGGCCACGTGTCGGAGGCACTTAGCTTGTTGATGCCAAACTGAGAGGGTCAATATTTGTTCTGTCCTCATTTGGCTTGACGGCAGTTTCAGTTGTGTTTGCCCGCTGAAGGTTTCTGAATAAAAAAACCAACATCAGAGTATCATAGTATCTACGGCTGGGCGATGTGGAGGAAATCAAATAACACAGTATTCCTGAGCAAATACCTCGATATCAAACAACACAATGGGATTGTTGATACATAATCCTCAGTAGTGAGGATGTAAAAACTAAGCGGGTAAAGGACACTAATAGAATAGTTCAGAAGTTCAGAAAATGACATGAGTTGACTGTAATGTGACCTTTCTAAACCAGGAACACTCATATTACGATATCCAAAATCCAAGACGACGTCAAGTCTCATGTCAAGATGTTAATAAATATTACTCCAAACCACTTTTGGAGTAAAACTGGCTGCAGTGAAGCCCACCTGGGCCGAGGTCAGCCGACTTCACACCGGGCCTATAATGGCTCCCTGAGGGACGCCAAATACAGCACCGAGCCAACACTCTCGCTCCGACCGCCTCGCTGACCGCCGGGTGATAAACAGACGCAACAAACTAAAAGTTGCCAGCTTCACGCTCTCCTCTCACACACTCTTCACAACCAGTTTCCTGAATGGGACTCATCCAGGGCACGTAAACACCTCCACAAGCTGCTGTAGTAAGAGAGGGGAGGGGGGGGGGGGGGGGGTTTAGCGCTGCAATAAACAAGAGAGGGAACTCCAGAAGTCTGCAAGGGGTTATAAAAAAACGAAGTAAAAAAAGGGAAAGGATGTCTTGATGTTATCTAATGTCTTCTGTGTCTCATATTTAATTGAACATGAACTGAGAAGTCTGTTGACATGTATATTGTTGTCATATTTCAGAGTGAACGATGAAACATTTTGAGCTCAGAAAAAGATTTTTGCAAACAATTTAACTCTCACACAAATAAAACTTCTTTCTTTGGCTTTTTCGTGTTTGATGAACAGTCGACAGTGAAAGGCAGACGGGTAATAAAGGGAGAGAGAGGGTTGTGACATGCTGGAATCAAATACAGGACGTAAAAAAAAAGAAAAACATATCAAAATCTTGCCTGTAATTTCATAGATGATATTCGTCGCCATCTCATGTCAAATCTACATTAGGACTGTTCTAGAGAAACTGTTTCTTTAAGCATTTGAATAAAGAAACTGAAGCAGATTTGCAGTCGGTTAGTTTTCACACAGACGTGGCGTCTTTATGGGCTTGAGGCCTGCGCAGCACTGAGCTCTCGGGTCAAAAGGTTGTGTTCGTGTCAGCAAGAAACCAAGCCAAGCAGAGAGGAGTGAAGAAGAAGAGAAGATGAAGAGAGGTGATGAAGATACTCACTGCCGGAGGACGAGTCGTTGTTGAAGTCCAAGGCTTCCACGATCAACGTGTACGACCTCTGCACACAAAGACAGAGAGAGAATCAATGGAAACGTTCAGAACTATCCATCAAGTGAAAATAACATTTAGTTTTTGTTTTTATAAATTGGACATTTTAGATACTTATAACTTAAACAGTGTAATGCAATGAAAGGGTGAAATATGTCCAACACCAGCAGAACACAGTAACGCTGGATATTGGCACTGATCTCCTAAATGCTTATTGTCAACAAAATGTAATTTGATTCTTTAAGACTGAGTTACATCATAAATCCCAATAGTAAACAAATATGCTACACTTACAATTTATGGTGGGAAATGTGTTTAAGTGCACATATTAATATTAAAAACATTTCACTGTTATTAACATTGTGGAATAGAATAAAATAGACAAACGGGGGAAATGAAAAATGTACAAATGATGTAAATGCAGCAGTCACACAACATTTCGTGCAGATGCAGACACACACACACACACACACACACACACACATCTACTGAGAACAGGATAAAGATCGGTTTCTGAAGAATCAAAGTTGGGCGTTTCAACTTTAAGGAGCATGGGACAGATCAAGTGAAGTCTTTAATGAGAAACACTGGAAACAAAATTCACAGGCGTCACTGAAACACCCTGAAGCCTCTAAATAGAGATACACAGAGTGTGTGTGCGTGCGTGTGTGTCCCATTATTTCAGCTCCACTTTGAAACCCTTTGTCTCTCTTAAGGCCACTGTCGCTCTCACCGCTATCGAATGACAGACGTACCAGAGCCTGCCAGAGTGTGTGTGTGTGTGTGTGTGTGTGTGTTGTTGTGGCGGTTTAAGGATCGGAGGTTTCTCTCTCTCTCTCTCTCTCACATTCACACCATCCAAATTTGGAGCTCGACGTCAACAAGACACGAAAATAAGAGCAGGGAACCGCAAAGGCTGATTGTTTGTGGGCTCCTTTACGAGACCTTCTGGAGTTTTAACGCTGGAGAGCGAGGACCATTTCGTCTGGTCCTCATTTCTTCCATGAGTTGTTTGGGGGTAAAGACCTGGTTTTAATGCTAGGTGTAGGTGTAGGTTAGGAAAATGAATGGGTCCTCACGTATAGAAGAACATTCTTGTGTTTGTGATTTGCAGGTTACAGACTCTTTTTGCATTTGATAAAAGGACATCTATTGCTCTTCTATCCATCCTGGGAGAGGGTTCCCTCCTCTGTTGCTCTCAGAGGTTTCTTCGTGTTAAATGTTTTTTTCGGGGAGTTGATGTTGTTCGGACTGTAAAGCCTTCTGAGGCAAATTTGCGATTTTGGGCTGTATAAATAGATTGAACTGAATAGAACATAGTGTCATGGCTGTCTGTTAAAACAGAGTAGACACTTCAAATGAATGTTAAAGCTACAGTAAAAATGGAAACTTGTACCAAACAATTACATAAACTCCAATATTCCCGTTTGTTCCAGGCTGTTTTCTCTTTTCCTTAAAAAGCTGGAACAAAAATCAAAGTCACTTCAAATCAGTGACCTGCTAATATCAATCCTGTGTGAAGAGAGAGCTCAGCACCCGACCACCACAAACACTGGAAACACCAGAAACCTGGAGACTTGATGGGTTCCTGGTTTGTTGCCTCATTGATGTTAAAGCCGACCCGCTTATGTTAAAAAAAAAAAAAAAAAAAAAAAAAAAAAAAAAAAAAAACTTGCTTTAAATGTTCCTGAACTTCAACATCGGTGGTCCCACATCATCCTGTCCACACTCGTCAAACCCTGCGGATGTTGCCGTAGATCCACAGCAGCTAGATAAACTCTCTCCCACCAACACTCTGCTCTGCAGGAAACCACAGTCGGTCCATGTCGTTTACAGATTAGCGGTTAGCTCGGGCTGTGATGTCAGGTTATCGAGCGCCTCAGAGCAGCTGACAGGATTATTGGACCATAATGAGCCATAACAAACCAAACACGCGGGATTTGTTCATGTCTTGCATGTTTGCCGTGGTCTACAGAGCCTCTGGAGATGGAAATATACAGTGGATTTACACACGAACAGATAAGAGAAGGAAGAAAAAGCGTGACATTTAGCTTCAATCTTTGTAGTGTTTGCAGCCATGCAGCTGGACTCAACAAGATGTTCCTACAGACTGAGTCACGCCACACAAAACAGTGTTTCCCCACACACGGGGAGCAAGTTCCACGCATCCTGACTGAATATATTGTACTTTGATAAAGGATACATCCAGTTTATCACAACTTTCATCTTACTTTAGCAGTTTTTTTTTATTGTTTCTATCAATAATAATTACATTGTTACCTGAGATATTGGAACATCACTCTAAAAAAAGTCTGGTGGGTCTGAAACCTTGGCGGTCAGACACAAACCAACAGTTATACAGATTATTGTAAACCACTTTGTCTGGAGGTCAAACTGAAAGTGAGCTTTCATTCCTGCGCATGAAGCAGAAAAGAAACTGGACTTCCGAGTATAAAATTAAGCAGATCTTCCGCATCCATGGACCCGTAGAGCATGAGCACTAGCGTTTCCTTTAACCCCGTCCCCCAGTTCAGCCTCGTTCTCTGGCTCATTCACATGAACGGAGGAAGGAAAACGACTCTGGATTCGGCTAATAGTGTATTTTACAACTTTTAAATAAGGGCCGTTTATGCAGACGTACTGGGAAGTTGATTTACCTAAAAAAAACCTTTAAAAAAAACTGTTACGGACATCTCTTTCCCAATTTAAGTCTGTGGGAAACAGACTGGAAAGATTTGACATAGTGGCCAAATATTTTTGTTGTAATTTTGACCTGCTGGGCTTCCGTCTACTTTGATGGTTACGAATGCAAGCAGCGCTAAAGTGTGACTCAGCATTTTCTGCAGCAGGTATGAGAATGCAATGAGTTTCTCCAGTCAAAGACCAGAACTAAAATATGCAAGCAAGTCAAAATCTACAATTCAGCTTGAGCATGTCACCATACATATTTGAAGTTTTCTTTATTTTCCCCTTTCACCAAAAAGTATCACAAAATACCTCATCATTTTACGACGAGTTACTGACTCTGGCAGCCGAAACTAAAGCTGGTTTCAACATATTTTCTTTTCTTACCGACAATAATCTAAAACCACAATCTAAAAGCAGAATCAAGGAAATCTTATTCTGTCAAATAAATTCCTGATTGCTCGTCAACGGTTCCACACAGAGCGTGACGTCTCCGGTGAACCACAGAGCTGTTTACCCCGACGCCACATAACTGTCGCTAATGCAGAACCGAGCTAACGTGCCGAAGCGGTGACTGAAAACCCTCTGAGCAGCTCTTGCAACATCCTTACGTCACCCTTCTGGCTGAAACAGGATCTGGGCGTCGAGGCTGATGCCTCCTGACCCCGCAGGAAAAGTGAAACGCGTTGCCCACCAAACACAGTGGGTGGCACCTAAAAAACATTTTAGCAGCTAATTAGATTTCTAGATGAGACCAGGGACAAGAACCTGACAGCCGGGTTACCTGCCAACAGGTTCCGCTCACTTCCTGCCAAAACATCTAGCGGCAGGCCGTTGGGGATTTCCCATCACTCCCCCTCTCTCTGTGATTGTTTGATTGAGGAGGTGGAACTGCTTTCTCTGGCTGCGGGCTCAGTGTGGGAAAATAGTTTGTTAGCAGGCAGAGCCAGGCAACATGTGGAGGCAGGTCCTGGGCTGGGAGGAGGAGGAGGAGGAGGAGAGCTCCGAACTCACTGAGCGAAACTAAAAGATCTTCCTCCGTTTACGTTTTTGTTTGGCGGCCTCGTCCATGGCGACCGGCAACACGGTGAGAAGAAGATGCAGGTCAGGCATCGCTGGTTCTCACTGAGGGGACGCTGAAGCTGCAACTAACAATTAGTGTCAGAAAGTCTCTTACACCTAATATCCATCCTCTACACTTCCCTAGAGCCCAAGGGGACATCTTCAAGTGGAGTTGTTTTTGTCCAACCAACAGTCTATAAGTCAGTTTAACATGATATTAAAATATTAAACCCATTGGTTTGTGGACGATTCCGCCGTCGCCGTCTTGGATTACGGCCGTCGCCATGTTTTTTTTTTTACAACCGATAAACAGAAGTTACCATATTTGGAATGTGGAGGAGCGACGTAGAGACGCCGGATACGGCTCTGGTAGAGACAGCGACCTGTCAATCACAATAAGCCCCGCCCTAAAGCATACTCCGCTTTATGGTCTGTTTGACTCTAAATGAACCATCATTTACTAAATGAACATCATGCTGTATTGAAGAAGACTTGAAACTACAGATTGAGACCATAAACTCATGTTTACTGAGGTAGTAAATCAAGAGAGAAGTAGAGTCATTTTCTCATAGACTTCTATACAATCTGACATCTTTTTGTAACGGGAGGAGTCGCCCCCTGCTGGTCAGTAGAGATAATGCACGTTTTAAGACATTTCCTCATCGGCTTCACTCGGCAGAACCAGAGGTTGCCGCCGGTGTAAAACATAAATAAAGCAGAAAAATTCACAATAGAGAAGCTGCAATCCGTGTTAAATTTGACTAATTTAGCAGTTGGCTACTTAGCTAGCTATTTGCTAATTCCACCATGCTTCCATGCTACAGAGGCACATGGGAGAAGTTTGCCGTCATAGTTCTTTAGCCAGAAAAGGGTTTATTTGAACCCAAACCATGATATTTCCTAAACCTAAGGAGATTCCTGACAGAAAGGTAAACTTCTCCCATGATCATTGAAAAAAGCACATTATTAAAATTTCCATTCATGATGGCAGTTACCTTTTAAATTAACTCACCCTAAACGCTAATGCTAATCCCTAGCGTGCTGACTATTGTTATGATTATGGTTGGGTCTGAGTACCGTCAAGGGGCCGTTAGGGTGACAGAATACAGTGTTAAACTCTGACAAACATTTGTAAAGTTGAGTTTACGTGCAAGACTGGGACATGTGTATGCTAGTGATTAGCGTTGGTGATTTACAGGGTAATTAAGGGTAATGTTTACTCTTCACTAATACTCTAATTATCCACCATCATTGGCTTCTTATTCGCTTGTTAAAACAAGTCATGTACTATTGACAAAAGGTACATCCTCGCTGTGTGGTGACGCAGATTACCCGGTGACTGGCGGGTTGTATTTTTTGGGACGGTCTGATTAGCTGTAATGAGTTTAATGGTTTGATGTCATATGGGAACGACTGGGACAGAGGAAAAGAAAGTGAGGGTGGAAGGAAAGGAAGGGAAGGAAGGAAAGGATAAAAAAAAAAGATCAAGGAGTGACTGGACGCTTCCAGCGTCTGTCAGCAGTGGGACTCATCAGAAATTTCCATGTTTGGTCGACTCGTGGAGCCACATCTGGACTCCTCTGAGCCTGGCACATCAAAAAAAAAAATTATAATTCACTGGGGCAGTTAAGCTTAACCTTCTCTGCTTCCTTCAGTCTTTTCTTTGTAAAAATCATACTTAATTGTGTCCGTTACAAGAACAACAGGACAGAAGAGGACAGAAGTGGACAGCCTATCACGTGGCTGCTGTCACCTTTTGGGTTGGCCTTTTAAGATGAAACCAAAAGGCCAAACTCTAAATGTTGATAAAAGGTGTCAAAAGACAAAATGAGAAATTAAAAATCAATGTTTATCTTTTTACTCAGTAGCTGATCTGTAAAACAAATTGTATATATTATTTTAAATTAGGTTTATGACTTAATCTGATGAGAATTATTCATAGCAGATCATCTGTTTTCAGTTTAACAGACGAAAACTTTCAGACTGTTGGGCAACCAGTCATCCATCCAGATCAGCGCTGCATGGGTGACTGGTTTGTGTGTGTGTGTGGTCTGGTGAAGACAACATCATTTGTTCCAACACAAACCCCAGCAGGATTAACTACTAGTGAACTGAGTCAGAGCACAAACATCTCAACACCTTCTGGTCAGATTATCCTGAAACTTGCTGTGAATATTCATCGTCCCCAGAGGATGAAGCCCGGTCATTTTGGTGACCTCATGACCTTTAGCGCCATCGTCAGGGCAAAAGAGAAACATGTCCTCCTCTGAATCAGCTTGTGCACAAAATCAAAAAAAAGGTCAGAAATGTCTTAATCGCCATCCGTCCTGCTCCTCAGAGGATAAACTCCTTCAGATTTGCATGACCCCATGAAGTTTCCCCTAGCGCCGCCCTCAGGACACACTTTACAGAGTTAGGATTGAATCTTGCATAAACTGTAAAGCCACTGGTGGATTGAAATGAAGAATTGAAAGAGTTTGTGTATTGGAATCAGGAGGTGTTGCTTCAACTCCCCGTGGGTCAACACGAGTTGCACCACAAACTTTTCTCTGGTTGAGGTTTTCCTCTACTATCTACTCACTGACGGTGGATACATTGTTCCACCACCCGCCCCCAATCCCCAACCCCTCTGTCCCGGCATTGTCCCATAAGCCCCGGCTGCAGCCCGGCCACGGCCGTGCCCATTGTTCCCTTAGTACTCTGCTCATTTAAACCGAAGAAAAAGCACAGAAAGAAAGATGGAAAAAAGCATCAGAGAGGATGAGACACCGAAACAAAAGGTGGAAAAATACAACACAGCAGGAGGGAAAGGATTCTAAAAAACACAAGCGCTGTGAGACATAAAAAACTACTGAAAAAAAAGAAAGAGGAGGAGGAGGAGGAGGGATGAACCAACGGTGGGGTCTCGGGTGAAATGCTGCAGGTTTGGCACGACTTTACAAATCCTGAGCCGCCATCACAGCTCCAATAAACATGACTGACGCACACGGAGAAGCTGTTTGGGTCGGTCCTGCCAGTTTAAATTGTGTAGACAACAAAACAAAAAAGGCAACGACAAAAAAACAACTCATCCTGCCCCGACGACCACATTTAACATGCCAGTTACCAGGGTCAACAGCAGGAATGTCCTGCAGCCAGCCGAGCAGCGGCAACAACGGCCCTTTATCCCCCCCCCCCCCCCCTCCCGCTGAGAGGTCAGGGGAGATAACTACCACAACAACGCATGAAAGAGAGAAAGAAGAAACACCCGGCGGCCTCGGCCCGCCGGTGTCTTCTCCTGACCGGAGAAGTTTGTCCTCAGTTGTAGTTCCAGGCAGGAAACCACAGCAGCCGCTGATGAGCACATGAAACCTCAGCCAGTGTCTGCTGAGCGTCACAGGGGTCTGGACTCAAACCAGATCAACCCCGAAGACGATCGGCGCGAGAAGCCCACCAGCTCTATATCTGCTGCGTCGTTCCCACCGGGAAACAAAACAGCTGATAGAAAAGACAAAAACTCTCTGAGGAGTTCATAATTCTATCAGTCCAACCCGGCAGATTTATGACCCAACCAGCAAACGCTATTAGAGAGCCTGAAATAAAGTGTGCGGTTTTATTACATGAACGGATAGTGATGTGGCTGGATTACTTGGAAGAGAGAACGCCAGATTGGTAAGTAAGTTAAAGTAACATATTTCTCTTCCTCCCTGTCTTGTATCGTGATAGTGTTGCATTGTATATTCGAGAGATAACATTTGTGGGGAGGAAAACGGGTCAGATTAGACACCAACAAAACAATCAACTATAAAACGCATCGTTTGAAACTAGTCCCCTCAGCTGAAGGTAAAATATCTAAAGTTACAGTTTTGTTTAACTAATGAGGGAAACAGACAACATCACCGGTCTGAGAACACCTGTCCACTTCCTAGTGTTGGTTCAGTTCTGGTCAGAAGAGCTGAACATCTGGCCGAAGAAGCAACACAAACTCGAACACAACCCAAAATACCTCGAACATCAATGAGACAAACCGTAGAACTTTTGAACTCACCGGCCACGCGAAGCTGAACGGCAGCACGATCCTGGCGTTGTCGCTCTTGGCGTTGCGTAAAGAAAAGGTATTCCCACCGAGCACGGGCGTGGAGGCGGTGCCGAAGCTGCAGGGCCCGGCTGTGGACACCTTCAGCTGGTACTCCTTCAGGCACACCCGGAAGTAGGTGTCGCATTCGTCCGCCGTGCACTGCCGGTCCGTGGCGTCCCGGGGCGCGTCGCAGCAGGCGCCGGTCTGCAGCTGCCCGTTCACGTTCTGCATCGACAAGATCTGGAGCTCAAAGTATCCCGAGGCCGAAGAAACCTGCAGAGAGGGTCGACAGGTGAGCTCGCGGCAGGTAGAGGAAGAAATGAAGACAAAACGAGATTCACTGCCAACAACACTCTGCTGTGGAGGTATTTACAGGTCCTCTTGGTTCCTGGACCAGGACCCCACCCGGGACCAAGTTGGGTCAAATCAGGTCTGTGTGTCTAACCCAACAAATATTGTGTTCTCTCGACCAGATTTTCAGGTCTAATTATCCTCAGAACCGGGTTCTGAACTCTAAGTGCATTTAACATCTGGGATTTATTTTTGAATCCCTCCTGAAGCAAAATTGAAGCGGCAGCGATCAAGATATCCTCACTAGATCCTTCATTTCCCATAATGCAACTCAACAGCATCAATTGTTGGACTTCCCCTCCCCGGTGAACCCCCATGCTTTTGAAACTGTTTGTGACGCGGCCCTGCTGTCGTACATTTGTTGTCTTGAAGCCTGAGGTGAGGCGACCCAGATGACATCACTGTGACATCATCGGGGTAGATTTTGTCACACCTGATGAAACTCCTCCAGAGACGTACAACTGTTAAGACGGGCCGAGCGGTGCTCAACATGACAAGTAAACTAAACGTCACGCAAACAATCGGTGGATTTCATTTCAGCCATATGACCTCTGAGTTGGAAACTCTGCGATCTCAACGAAATGTTCAAATAAAGTCGTGCAAGTTTGAACAAAGTTTGGACAAAAGAATCTGTAAAGAAAGCAGAGGCACGAAGATAAAGCTGAAACCATCAACTGATTCATCAATAAGGTGATTGACAGGAAGTCTCTCAGCAACAATCTGTTATAAAGCAAAGCGTCAAATGTTTTCTGACTGCAGCTTCTTCAAAGTGAAGATTTGCTGCTTTTCTCTGTCGTATCATTTTATCAGTTGCAGCTCTCCACGAAGAGGTTTAGAGATCTCAACCTGCATGATTGTTCTTGACAACCTTCCAACGACAGCTGCATGTTTTGTCCTGGAAATGTGTAAAGATCAAATATAAACCGACGAGGAGACAGTTTAACTGTAGAGAGCACGCTGCCGTTGAGTTAGTGCGGTGTCACAGGGTTCAGCAGGAAACACTGAGCTCTGAGACTTTTACTTTACGACTTCAGAGCTCCCTGCAGGATCTCATACACTCACAGCTCACGTTCAAAACTGAGGACAGTGAAGCAAAAGAAAGATTCTGATAAAACACAAACATTGCCAATGCAAGTCCAAAGATTGCTTTCAACCGACAGTTTGTCAAAACACAGTCCATGTGATCCAAAGCTGACCGAAATACAACTGAACTTATATCCTTATGGAGTAAAAGTCCTATTAAACAAATACGTATTATTGCACACATCTGTAAATATGAAGCAATGATCCTTTAAGTTCACCAATAAGAAATGTAAACCCCTGATATAAGAGCAGACTGAGGAGCAAAAGCATCATGTGGTTTGTAAACCATCAATTTATTTATTTTTAAACTTCAAGCACAACTCACATTTAAGTGATTTGATGTTCAAATATTATTTAACTATGTATGTTTTGTGCAAAATTACGTCATCACTCCTCAACTTTGACATCGTGGAAATCCAAAGCAAGTTCTCAAAAATGATGATTTATCACTTTACTCCTGTTGGTTTAAGGAGCTTTAAGAACATTGAATAATTAATAACTTAATTTTAAGAGACGAAACAGCTGAATTAAGTTGAGTTTTTGAAGACACATTTCATAATAACACAAATAACAGGAACAACTTGAGAAAGTAGGCCTATTAAAAGTTGAAAATTAAAAAGGTTTCAGCTCACTTTTACTTGACAAAACTTTCGTCAAACTTTGTGGAAAGCAACTGCTGATTCATAAAGACGTCAGAAGATAAATCACCATCATTTTCTCCAGAACAGAAGAGAAAGATCTGCTCCATAAACAACACAAATATCAGCGGGAGTCTGGTGTACCTGTATGCGGGCAGAGAGCAGCAGGAGCTGCAGGCTGACGGCAGCGGGGAGGAGGAAGGAGCTCCGTGTGAGGGTCATGCCGGCGGTTAGCTGCTGCCGATCGGCTGTCGGGGGCTCAGGGGTAGTCGGTGCGACCCTCCGCTCCGGGTGTTTATCCCTCCGGAATGGGACATGCACAGCTTTTCCCTCCAGGAAAGATCTCCACAAAGTCCTGACAGAAAAAGATCCGTTCTGCGTGCTTCGTGCACGGGAACCTTTTGTCTGCTATTGTCCTGCTTTTCTGTTATCACAGCTCCGAGCGAACGCAGGTTGCGACACCATCCGACTGACTGCAGGCGAAGCGCGGACAGCACTTTGGTAGACACCGGAGGAGGCTGGGTAATATCCACCGACACGAGGCGGGGGCTGATTGCAGACCACGCCCACTCATGCATATTAATGAGAAGCGGTTTGTTTACAGTCGGTTCACACGGAGGTGCAGAAGTGCCTTCACACATGGAGGGCAAATAAATCCCCAAAACTGACATGAGAGGAGTTTAACGTCTGAACGATAATTATAGAAACAGAAGAAGAAAGTAAGGTCCCGCTGAAGATGACTGTTTACGGTATTATTCAAATACTGCACATATTTCTCTCTTTTTCTGTAACTCTCTCAGTCGTTTTGTTGAGGTGCTGCTACCTGTACGGTGGCTCTGAAGTGAATTGAAAAACTTCAGTGAAACCCAAATATTTTCTTTTAATTCAATGCACAAAATCCAAAATGACTAGAGCTTTGAAGCCCTGGAAGATAATACTTTGTAAATATGTGTGTTGAGATCTCGTGGGTTGATATGCAAATAGAAAATTACAATAGATGTGTAAAAACATCTTTCAGACTTCAGGGCTCCTTAATAATGACTTAGCCAACAGTATATAATAATGTGTGTACAAAAACACATTATCTTGCGTGCAAAAGATTTAAAAAAATTGAATATTTTGGAACTTTCACAAACCACAACAATGAATGTATGAAATAAATGAATGGCGGTCCTTGTTATAGTGCCCGGGGTAAAGTGAACAGGTTTCAAAATAAAAGCCCTGAGGAGTGTAACAAGTCTTCCACAGATTCCTGCAGTTACTGTCAAATTAGGCACCTGATGATGTCACCACCACCGTCACATTCATCACATTCATCACAATCATCACAATCATCATCATCATCATCATCATCATCATCATCTAGGGTTAACGTCACTTCTATGAACACACTTCTACAAACTTTGTTTTTTATTTTAACATTTAATCTGTATTTGATTTCTTTTGACTTTTTAGGTTTCTCGTTTTGGTTTTAAACATTCTTTTTTTCACTTCTACAGCAGTTTCCTTAAACATATAATCCTTATATTATTATACATATTTTGTTGAGAAGCAGCAGAATAAGATTCAGGTATTCAAAAACCAAAAAACACAGAAATTGCTCAAACATTTTTAGGTGCAAACGTCATGACTTTGCTAAAGCAGAGCGATCAAAGCAAGAGACTCAAAGATAAACAGATCATTGATCTATATCTAATATTTTATTTCAAAAATAAATTATTTTACACATTTATTTGAGAAGATGAAAAGGTGAGATCACTAAATGTGTGGATGATGATACCAACACATAAGAAATACATACATACAGATATACGTAGAAAATATATTCATCATGGACAAAAATGCACACCGTATAATATAAACATGAGATTTAACAAAAGATTGTGTAAATCTAGAGCAAAACATCTAAATGTGCCAAAACGTGGGGAGTGGAGGAATGAAAGGAGGCAGTTGTGGGAGTGATGGGGAGGAAGGGGGAGGGCGTGGAAGGGGCTGATGGGAGGAGGGGGAGGCGGTTGAGGTGGTTGATGTTTCTTCATGAAATAGAGCCTGAGCGACAGAACAAAGGTGGCCTCCTCTTTATTCTCAAATTAGAGCAGCTGGGCTCTTTTCCCTTGAGGAGCCCCATGAATAGATTATTGGACTGCTGTCACTGAAAGAGAGACAAAACACTCCCCCCCCCCCCCCCCCCCCCCCCCTCCTCCCTCACCACCTCACCCTAACCACCAGCCCCCAACCCCCTCTGCTGCAGCAATATTCAGACGGACTGCTGACCCCCCCCCCCCCCATCCACGATATCACAAGGACCTGATCATGGACCAGGTTTGAGGTCCAGCCGTTCCCAGTCTGCATTAGTCTTTGGTCTGCAGACCCCGATGGTATTTGTGATACTTTCTGTGAAATTATCGATTTTTCAACTGCAAGCTTGTGGGTTCCTCATGGCTGCTGATGTATGAACAATAATTAAATTAAGTAAAATCAGAAATTTGTGAAGAAAATCTCTCTGACTCGACGGGAATAAAAATAAAAACGTTCCCCTTTGACACAACCCAGGTCAGTAAAACAATAAAAGACTCACAAACTATGTTGGAATTTTAACCAGCAGTTCAGCCACAGAATCAATGGAGCGGTTTAAAGCTCAGAGACAACCTTCGACATATCGGTGTCCTGTTCACTTTCAATGACACACACACCAATGAAGGCAGAGCCTGAAACGTCCACGTGTGTCACCCGAAGACCCTCTGGACATGGTTTTCTATGGGACACCAGTGAATCCCCCCTCAATGCATTGTGGGATAGCATGAAACGCAAGAAAAGGGAGGAGGTTGAAGGTTTAATGCAAGTCAGAGGGAAATTCACCTGAAAGGAATTTGGGAGTGATTCACCAAAAAAACTATCAAAGAAAAAGAGCAGCAGTTGAGCCGATAGTTCAGTCTTTACCTGCTAAAGATAAATGAGTGTAGAGGAGAAGTTCATCATTGCAGACTGTGGGATATCTCTGCCTCCGAGATTACAGATGCAAACTGAAACAAACTATGAGAACAGTGAAGGTTTCTAATTTAATCTGTGGCTGAGGTTCAGGTCCAATCAGCAGCATCAGACCGGTTTGTGACCAGTGTCTGACCTCGCAGTAACAAGCTGGGACTTTAAACTTGCATTCTTTCTAATGGCCAAAGGGTGAAGAAGAAGTCAGATTGTAGAGAAGTCTATGAGTAAATAATCCCTATAACAGACTCTGCATTCACATTCATAGACACAGATTTTGGCATCGACATGGTTCTGGTTTCAGTGGAATATTGGAATTTGTTCCATACTGATTACTACTTGAAGTAAAGGAAGTATATCATCCAGCCGCCTCCCTCCCTGTACATCTCTCTGGTTGGGACAGTAGTTGTAGTATCAAAGTAAACCCACATTGCGGTGCATCCCCGTGAATGAATAACCAGCTCTGCTCTGTGAGGTCAGCTCCTCCTTCCGTGCGAAAACTTCCCACACTCCTCTGTCCTCCCACTGTCTCTGACCTCGAGGGCCGACGGCGTAGGGGAGGGACCGAGCGTTTCGAAACCAACTCCTCGAAAACAACCGCAGAGGTTCATCAGCGGCCAGCAGCTCGGCCCTGCTGCTTCACCAGAATGACTCGGCTGATTTAACCACAGCGAGCGGAAAGCACAGTCTGGCGAGCTAAGACTCTTACTTTTTGTGTCTCGCAGGATATGTCTGGTGGTGTGCTACATTTTTATTAATGTCAACAGATCGTAGTGTGTCAAAGCCTTATATATCTTTTTGTTCTTTGTCATAAGCTCCATTGTTGCACTGGGTGACATGTTACTTAATTACAATGACACATTCACCGTCCTCCTGCTACAAATTTTCCCAAGAGCGTCAAATGTGGATTAATACGCCGCTGAGAATATCACCAAACGCACTATTTCCTCCTGTTTGACAAAAAGTGACCAGCTTTTGTATGTATTAAGAAGATGGCGTCAAACTGTTAGTCAGACATATTTAATCGGAATCTAAATAAGGAAGCGTTGCTAATTTTGGAAGACATTTTATTAAAGAAAAGTTATTTTGCGTCTTAGTTTCAGCTACGATGATTTCGTGTTGGTTTTATCGTCAAATTTTTCCGCAGCAGGGTCTACACACTCTGGTTCTCTGGAACAGTCCTGGTTCTGGTTCACCCGTGCCTTTCCTTCCAGCAACACGGCCTGGTTCTCCAGCAACGTGGGGCCGGTGTTGGCTCCCAAGCGGGGGCCGGCGGCTCTGTGCCGGGCGCAGAGCTCTCAACCCCCCCGCCGGAGCTCCGACTGCTGGTCGAAAGCAACAGCGAAGCCGGATCTGGAGTCTGTGCTGAAGGAGTTTCTGGTGAAGCTGCGTGCCATAAATCACCTCGTCTGATTTCACGGGGAATTGGACCCGATGACGAGCAATAACAATAAGTAGCAGTATTCTCCCTGATGGTCTCGTTTGCTTATGTAGGTCATAGAGGCGTTACATTGAGACTGTTTCATAACCAGTGAAAAGTTCCTTTAGTTGCTTACTAAAAAGGTTTTGTAGAAAAATGTGTTTGTATTCCTAAACCAAGATAGTGACAAACATCATTTGGGTGAAACTCAGGTATCATAGCGGCACCGGTTGAGAGATGACCGCTCCTGAGCTCTGATCGTGATGTAACAGCAGTAAAAACGTCTCGTGTCCTGCAGACTGAAGCATCCCTTCCTCAGCACTTTGTTTACTGGCAGATGCCTTACTGTCCTCGCTTTGTTTGAAGGAAATGTAATTAGATGAAGCCGCTCTTTGCTTTGTGAAATGAAGCAGCTCTGTAAACAGCAGCGGCACTCGCTTGATTGACTAAGATGTGAGTTCAAAACCCTCGTCTGACCCTTAAAATGAAGGAGTTGATCTGCCGGCTTCAGGGCCACAGACTGGATTTACAGCAGAGTGAAGAATAGCGGCTGCACATGTCTGAATAAGGAGCCCTTTATTCCCTCAGTCTGATACATAAACACTGATGAGTCTCTATGAAACATCTTAACAGACACACAGTCTGTTTGACAGAAAGAATTCCTTCTCTGTTTGATCTGGTTTCAAAATTTGCTTTGGCAAATACATTTGTACTATTTCGTCACTAATGGGTGAAAACTGAAGATCTCCGCAGTGTCTACTTTTTAGAGGTGACAAAGAAAACTAAAAAGCATAATTCAAAAGCTTTTGATTGTTCTTAAGCATCAAAATGATACCTGGATTTTGTTACTAATACTACATACTTTGATGCCTTATTTTGAAAAACAATTTAAATAAATGTCTTTCAAAAAACCTTTATTAGATAACAAAATAAAATACTGTCAAAAGACATTTAGATTTAAATCAGGTAGCCAGTGTCGTCAGAGTTTATTGTGTTGGAGTAAAGCGCAGCTCGGCGTTATCCGAAGGATTGTGTGTCATGGCGGAATGGCGTAGGATGTCAGAATGAGCCTTCTCAGAGCGCGACCGGATCAAGGGAACGGTAAGGTGTTTCATTTCTCTGTATTCTTACATAATGTTGTCGGACACTTATAATAACAGTCAGTGACAGAAACAAGCACTTTTAGTGGACGTAGGTTGACGGTGAGACGTTGTCCCTGAGCGATTACAGACATAACAGTTTTCATTGATCATCCTACGGTGGCCTGCAGGGGACAGTTGGCTTATTCCGTTTTTGACAACTCAGCATGTGATCGGGGTCAAGAGCAGTTGGAGCATTTTAACTTTTTCAACTCAATTCATTTATTCAATGGGATTCTTTATTTAAATGGGACACAGGAATAGTTTTCATTCTTCATGTTTCTCTTTTATATAAAGTTTTCTTTATCTTTACATGATGTTGGACGTTATGAGGCAAGTGATCAGATATAAATCTTGAACGAGGCCCAGAGACTTCCCGTGTCACAGCACACAAAGAGAGTGTGCATGTAAAAAGTTGGTCCCTCCTCACCACCACTTTCAGATCAGCTGATGTTGACTTTTGCGGTTTGATGCAGTCGCATCAGGAATTTTCTCAGCGTGCGGTGTGGAAAACTTGGCAAAGCTCCATCATCAGCTCTTGCTCATTTCTTAAGGCCTTCTGCAGCGTCTCTCTTCTGGGCAAAAGAAAACACTCCGATAACTCCCATATTCAGGCCAACTGTATCTGTGTCAGCACGCAGCAGGAGGCAGAGAAACTCCTCCTCTTTCTTCTCAGCTCTTTATTGATGAAACAGACACTTCAAGTTTGTCTCTGTCAATTTAATATCACAACCTCGTCTTATTAGAAGGGTGGGTGGGAAGCCGTTGAGGGATCATATCCTTTTTTGTATATTAATACTCGGATCCTCCCACTGCTTGGATTCATTGGGAACACGTAGTTTTACCACCAAGTGCAGCTGCTTGTTTAACTGTAACTGGCATTAAACCGTTTGACGTGACGGATTTCATCTGAAAACAGAAAACAGCTCACAATGAACCAAAATAATTGGCCAAACTGTAAGCGATGCACTCATGACACCGCGGGCTATTCCTCCGCATTGTTCTGGTGTCCCTGAGCTTTGCTTTGGCAGCGACGAAGATTACCATTATGCAATTTCACTGAAAAGACAAACCCACAATCCCTCGAGGGGCTGTGGTTAAATTAATGTGCTGAACTGAATGTAACAGCTGGAAGAACACCAGACTGGTCGGCTCATCGCTGCCAAGTGCTGGAACAAGTTCTGGATCTGTCAGTCCAATGCGGATGAACACAGTTCAAACTTAATGTACAAACCTTGTTTCAGCAGGATCCATGTAGCCACTACGGGAGGGATGGAAGGGACGGGGAATGGGTTTGTCTGTTGTCAGTTATGGTCCACACAAGAAAGTGACATAGGAGCAATATTCTCTCCTGTTCCTGTTTAAAAGTGTTTTCACCATTTCAGACCTTCTACCCAAAGAAACTGGAAGATTGTACCAAACATCTTGTTCTTTGTAAATCCCTAAAAATGGCGTTTGGAATCAGCTTTCTTCCTCCTTCAACTATGGAGTCTTTGCCTCTTTCTGTCCTTTCAGTTGGCAGCCTGGTTTAATCATTTTAAGGCGTTTTCTTCTAAATCTACAAAACAAATCCTTCATACAAAAATAACCTCCGTTTGTAAAGAGGACTTTGTACCACCTAAAAGCATGAAATACCATTCAAACATATAGAGCAATCCTCCCAGACATATGACTGGACCCGACCATGCCTTGAGGCAGGACATTCCAATGTGTGTTCTTTTAAGTTAGAGGAATTCTGCGATTTTGACACATTTCCAAAGGGATACGGATGCTTGACTCTCATCCCTGACTGTCTCTGACAGGCGTGAAGGAAATGAACAATAGTGTCCTGACAGAGTTTCAGGTGTGAACATGAATGAGATAAACCTCAGCTGTGGAAGAGACACACTGAGATAAATGGTGGCTTGCATCACACAAACACAGACATGCTGGAGATTAACGACCGGTCACTAAAACTGTCTTTGAGGCAACACACACACACACACACAAACACACACCTTCCTGACTCCATGTTGAAGATGAGTGGAGGGATAAAAATGTTGACTTAATAAAATGGTAGAATCAACCTTCTGTCCTCCCTAAGGATGCGTATCCTTCCCAGAATGCACTGTGGCTGCAGACACAAACCCTCTCTCTGTGTCGGCGTTCCCACCGTCAGGAATCACATGATGGATGACTGCGTGGGACCTGAGAGCTGCAGACACACTAACACAGGAATAACCTGGAAACAACACAGACAGGCTCAGTGTGTTAAGGTCTACAGCTGCTGCCGAGGTGCCCTCCGGCAAGGCACCTCACTTCCCGACTACAACCTTAAGAAAAACTTCTCTGTCATCAAATTCACATGGGTTTTTTTTTAGGTTAGGAAGAATATATAATTCCCGGTAATACACCATCTTGTCTTATCTACTTCTATTGCACTTAGCGAGTTCCTACAGTTCCCAGAATGCCTTTTGAAAACCATCAGAGAAGATACACAAATTGGTTGCAGTCAGTGAACCGCGTCACATGTGTAGTTCTGAAACCTTCAGGCGACCATCTGATTCTCTCCGGGTCATCAGCACACGATTCATCCTCATCGGCTGAAGAGAGATGATGCAAAGCGAGACGCTGAGAGAACAAGAGGGAGAACTCGCAAGAGTGAGAACCAGAGAGAGAGAGAACCTGAATCAGAGAGTGCTGTGAAACCAGTAAGAAATAAGCAGTGAATGAGAACAAAAGAGAAAACCAGTGAGGGAACCGGTCAGTAACTAACTGAACCATACCGAAATAACCCGGTATCAAGTGGTATCGGAACTTCTCCGGTCAAACGATACCTGCAGTCGGTCCTTTTTGTGCCTGGATCTAGAAATAAAATGACTCTTGGAAAGGTTTTGGTCGCCGGCAACCACCGCAAGAGATCTGTGATTCAATGCGACAAGTGATTGGCCGACTACAGCAGCAGCTACAACTTGTTGAGATATTGTTCAATTGAACTTTCTTTATTTCATTTGACATTCAGTTGTTGACGACAGACGTTAATACAACTGTTGGCGACTTCAGTATTTAAAGGACTAAATCGTGGCGCGAGTTAAAGATTATTGTGATGTTCCGGACCTTTGCACGAGGAAATTGTCTCTAACTGGACCTTGTTGAATTTGAATTGAATACCCCTGACCTAAAGGGTGCTGGTATTGCTTTTTTAAACGCCCCAGTGAGAACGAATGAGAAAACCACAAAGAAATCTGAGAAAACAAGTTAAAAAGCCACTTGGAGAACCAGAGACTGATCCAATTATGGGACCATGAGAGAAAGCAAATGACAGAAACGGTGAGCGAACGAGAGACGGAACCAGTCGAGGGTTGATCATTTCGGTCATGCAGGACTGAATCAGTGGCTGCGGAATGAAGTTACAGAGGTAATACAAACGTAATGCTGTAGCAGTGATGACCCTCTTACGGAGGTTTAAAGACACAAGGCTCCAGTTTGCATGTTTCCTGACAGAGTGGAGACAAAGCTAAACTATTTTCACTGTGTGAGAGAGAGAGTGTATGCAGGAATGTGCTGTAATTATGCAGCACAATGCTTTGGTCATCTGTTGTGGCTTTTTATTTGTTTTCCTGTCTTATTGTTTCTTTCTTCTCTTATTTTCTCTGTTTTTGAACTGCAGAATCAGCTCAGCTTTAGTTGACATTGTCTCATCTTCAGTCTGCCTTTGATGCTTTTCAATCACTTAAACATTGAGTTGTCTGTTTAAAGATGAGCTATCCGCCAGTATCTACGACTACGCTGCCATTATAACTCTTTCTTAAACATACAAATACTGAAGAATTTAGTTTGTCAGCAGAAGGTCATTCAACACAAAAATTCAACATTTGGCACAAAAATGTTTAATAAATAAACAAGGCTTTTCTGTATATTTATTTTAGGGTGTCTTCAACTGTTCAGTCAACTTTATTGTCTGCACTTGATTACAGAGATATTCTGTCACAGTGAATTCAACTCTATCACTGATGACTAATGTAATATTTCTTACTGACAAGAAGAAATAATGTCATGACATTTATCTATATTTATCTATCTAGTGTTAAAGCGGTCAAACTACTTTGGATCGCTTCTCTTGTTCAATCCAACAGCTATTTAACCCAACATGTTCCATATGTGCCGGTAATCTTTTATCTTTCCACTTGGCAATTTCAAGCTTTAATATTTGCTGTTTTTCTTATGATTCTTGTGTTGTTGTTGTTTGCTGGTTGTCGGACTTTGGATGTTTATTGTTCTCAGGTCTCTCCTGAAAGAGTTAAGCCAACTCACATTCATTAATAGGCTTTTTAAAAACAACAAATGTTGACCAAAAAGAAATTGAGATTGAAAAGAGATTGTCTGATCAAATAAAGTTTAAAAAAAAAGGAGCTCCCTTTGTGCCAAAGTCTATATTAGACTTGGGGAAGTTTTTATGAGTTGATTTCAATTTGACTTTTATTCTGAGTAATTGGCTCAGTCAACGCCTGCCTTTTAGAATTTACAACCTACTTAAATCCTCCGAGCGCGTAACCGTTTCAAACCACCAGATCCCTCCACACTGCCTCACTCCTGATGCTATTAGAGGCATTACACCCTCTTTTCACCAAGAGACTGAACAGGATCGTCTGCAGCGAGTTCAGCTAATTACCACCAGATGTTTAGCTTCTGCACAACTCACACACACACACACACACACACACACACTCACTAATGTCTGTCACAGACAATCACGTAACTGTGTAGACATCCAGAAGAAAAGAAAGACTCGGAGGGGAAGACATCCGGTTTGTAAATGTCAGAGTTACAAGAGGAGAACGAGGAGAACGAGGACTGCTCACTGACTGACTATTTGGGTTTATGACTTGGATCCACCTTGTATACCCACTGGGTTCAAAATCCACACTGTGGTGAGCATTTCAAATGAGCTCCACTTGTGACCCCTCGTCACAGGTTATGGGCTCAGACATGAGAGGGATTTTCCCGTCTCAGATTGACTCATTTTGCAGGATTTGGTCTGAAGAGGTGAAAATATCCAGGTGAGGAGCCACTGGTGCAGATGTATGTTTAACTTCACATCCCCCAAAGCAGTGCTCACGGACCTGTGTAACTCTTGAAATACAAACACTGAGATGTAAATCAATCAACAAGCTCCATGACATCTCCGATATCAAATGACAGTAAGTCAGTACATTCACAGAGTTTGAGAGACAGTATAGTTTATCCAAATGACTATTTGGAAATTCACGCCAACGTTTTTTGGAGCTGTGACTAGGCTGTTGGCTGTCCAACAAAAAAATGGATGACGTTATGCCGACTACATCCGCTTCTTATATGCAGCCAAACTCATGAGTCCAGGGGCACACACTGACCCAAAGATGTGTTCAGTTGTTTTAGTTTATGAGGTCATTACTTCTAAATGTGCTGATCACATCACCAATTCACTGTCTTCATAAAACGAGTTACGTTAGAACATGACGAACGAGTTAAAATGACATCCTAGCTGTTTAGCCAACACCCTACAAACTCGAGGAACACACACACACACACAGCTGTTTCCTGGCTGGCCTGGCTCAGTAACATTTCTACAACATTACACGTGACACTGTGTACATTTGCACTTAAAGCTCAGATGGAGTTTTAGGGCCTTCGACTTAAGAGAGAAGAAAAGCAGAGGAGACAAAAGGACGCTCGCCTCTTGTCCTGAAAAACTCCAGACTCACAATGCGACCACATTAGGAACCAAAATCATCTGTGGGTATAATTTTCTCATTTTGGAAGAAATACTCCAGAGAAAGGTTCACGTGCGATGATTCAGAAGATTTATGAAAAATATTCTTCTTCTTGGCAGATGTTTGACAAGCTCGATCAGTGAGGACTGGAACAATAATGCACGCACAGCGGAAAGAAAGACGACGATCTGTGAATCGATAGCATAACCACAATTTTCGAACATTCCCAGCCTCATAAACTGTAGTCTTTGCAGACTGTGTTTCGTGGCTTTAAAAAAAAGCACCACATAAATCTTGTTCTTCAGCAAACATATTCATAGCCGGCGGCCAAACAACACCGTTTCAGGACGACTTTATCTCACGTGACAGAAGTCATCATCACCTCATGCTGATGAGTTTTCACTTCACATCTCGATCAAACTGTTCTTCTGAACAGAAGAGGGGACGCGGGGCATCCCCGGCTTGTACCGCAGCCAATCGCTAAGTCTAATTGGAGGAGATTGCTGGGGGACTCTGTAGCTGCAGCATTCCTGCATGCTAGAAATGTATTACAGGGCTGGGACAAGGCCATGGAATAGAGCCAAAGATACTGGGTGGGGTGTGTGTGGGGGGGCTGGCAGTGATCCTCAAAAAAACATTCTAGTTCATTTTAACGTGTTCAATCTCCTGAAACAGAGCCCAGAGCGATGGCCTCACATAACTTTATACAGCTGCATTACATAGACAATAACCAAACACCGCAGTCAGACACACATATTCAGTTTGTTCACAGAATCCGCAAAGAATAAAGGATATAATACTTATTTTCTCATTTACTTTCATACATTTTTGAAATCATCCTGCGATGGGATATTAAGTCGTTCTAAGGGCCCAATAAGTGTCGTGCGACTCAGTCCACATATCAATGATCATGTCAGCTTTTATTTTGCGGAGGGAAAAAGTGAAACCGCAATATTGCAGTTAGGTGGTTTTTTCCACGACAACAGCAAACAGGGTAATGACAGCGGGTTTGGCCTGACATCACAACACCGGTCCCCGGAGAGGAGAATAGAGACGTTATTGTCTGAAGAGACTTTAAATTATTCATCAGGCTGATCTATGAGGCTGCAAAGACCCCCGCCCCATTCCTCAACGTCTAGCAGTTTGTTCCTTTTCTTTTTGTGCTTTTTATTTGACTTTTTGAATTGTTCGCAGTCCAGTCGGACATTTTCAGTCCAGAACAAGATTCCACATGAAGACAAACTGGTGTCTCAATGTTTGTCCCTTTTCATGTGAATATTCATGGTTCCGAGAGGATGACTCTTGGAAGGATAATGGATTGGTAAATGAGATATAACATGTTAACCAGGTGCTGGTAGGTGAATTTTGTTACCTATGGACCACAAATCTTTTAAAAGTGCAAACACTACATTTCCGCAGTTCTCAGTTAAAGGAATGGATTGGCATTGGATTATTTCTTTACGGCATTAATGTCAAGCGGTTCTATTCAAACCTTCACATTTAGAGTCTTTGCAGCAGCATGAAGTCGCATTCTGAAAAGGTCAAAGATCCTCAGGGGACGTCTCGTCAACAGACAGATGACTCACCTTGACCCACTTGGATCGACCCCCCCCCCCAAATAAAACACGTTATTGTAGTCAGTGGTCTCTTGGTTCATAACATAGAAAACCGTCAGCTTGTTGGTCTCGGGGTATCTTCCTTTCGGGTACGAGAGGTCCTGGATTCTGCAGCATATTGATCTGCTCACATCCCATGAACAATCAAAGCAGCGGGTCTTGTACTTAGAATGATGCGAGAGTCTTTTAAAAAAAAGATACATTCGCTGTTCCCCCTTCAGAGGACATGTTTAAGTGTGTCCTTCAGAGGAATGAAGACGAGCAGTCTGAAAAAAAATTATATTTAACGAAATATTTGGCTCCAATCCATATGTGTTGCAGTTTAGCCTTTTAAAATCATAATGTTCACTGCTGAGCCGCTTGTCTTAAAGATGTCTTAAAGACTTAAGTTGACTTTAGCATATATTATTTATTTTTTAAACAGCCAATATAGTATTTTATTATCTTATTTTATCTTTTTTTTTATCTTAATATTATTTATTTAGGTGTGAGAGGTTATGGGTTCATATCCCGGATGAACCTTTGAAAGCAGACCACGAACGAGACCCTCTGCTCAGGATAAATAGCATTTGTGAGTCCACAGCAATTGTTCTTTATCTGAACCAAAAGATAAATATCTGCTAACATGGTAATAGCTAAAAAAAAACAAACAAGAAAAACTCCAAAAGACCAAATGTTCCACATTTATAATATGAAATAATCAAGTCTTTATCTGAATTGAACCCCTCACCTGTAACTCTACCGTCTCCCACGTCTCCTCTCCTGCCCGGATCACTGTGTCATTTCTGAGCAAACACCCATAAAACTGTGCAGCTGAAGTTTACAGTCCTCCCATGATGCCCCGGGGAGAACAATAAGGAGCAGAACGGACCTTGGGCTTCAAAGAGCTCCCGGTACAAACCAGCGATGTAATTACAAAGCTCTGCCGCTATTAAAGGCCGTTTGATCGCTGCAGATACCTCACGGGTAAATGAACGGAAAGTTCTCCTCCTCCTCCACATGATGCCACAAGAAACTAACAGCTAACAGCTTTGAGCTAAATGCTAACGTCAACATAGCATTACAAATTAAATGTTTCAAACCTGCCCTATACGAAGACACGTGTCCTGACCCGGGACACCGTTTAAAACTATCAAATCTAAGTGTGTGATGACAGTTTTCATTTCTGAATGTGATATTAAGTTTATTTTGATTTGAAGAACTTGTTATTAAACCAATAACGTGAACGTGTAGCTCTGATGCGGTGGTCTTCTTGTCTCCTACCTTCTAAGGTGCTAAGAAGAAGTCTGAAGAGGTCAAAGGTCCAGCAAGCGTAAAGAAGAACTTTCTTGTGAAACCAAAGCATCTTGGCTTGTTGCCTTCATCAGAATCATCCCGATGAAGACACACGGCTCATTTCCCGTAAATGTAGCCAGTAATTAATTGAGAAAACTGTCTCTGGACTTTAGGATCTGCTGCTATCAGGGCAAAAAAAAGAGATTCACTCACTCAGTGTTTGAGTTTTTCTCTCCTCCCGTCAGAGGAACCTCAAACAAATCTGTGACGCATTATGGGATTTAACCAAAGCTCGCTCACCTCGGGGCCTTCAGACTGCGAGCATTAGTGTTGGTGAACCAGGGAGGTCGAGGAAAGAGCACTGAGGTTTACCAGAGTAAAGTTTACTGAGTGAAGACGGGTGAGGATGATTCCCAGAGTTCACAGCGAGGAGGACGAGGTCGAGGCTATTGCTTATATTGCGTGACGCCGTGTATGTGTATGGGAGTATCTGATGTTGTATACAACGGCGCTTTCTATGGTAACCTCTTAAACAAGAGCTGGAGAGGTGATGATGTCAGAGCTGGAAGCCAGATCCTTTTTTTTTTTTTTTTTGCCGAAGAGGAAATTTAAGTTTGGGATTATTTGAAAGTTTTTCCTCTCATCTGAGCTGTTGTCAGGAAGGCCCAGAAGGTGAGAAGAAAAAAACATCACAAGAAATATAACTAAATACATATCCAAATACTAAATAACCAAAGAAAAGAACAATCAAATAAATACAGAATTGCCCGGAGAATGCGTAAAGCTCAATTGATTCATCAATAGCCACAGACACCACAGATAGTGAAGCAGGCAGCTGGCAGCACTTGATCTTAATGAAGAGCCGTCGACCACAGAGCAGCGCTCCCACTGGGGCCTCGATGAAAAGCAGCAGACGAGCTGGTTATTGATTACTCAACGTTAAAGGACAGCTGTGATGTGATAGAAGTCCATCAGAGGACGCTGTCAATTATTAATAAGCTCTGGTCAGCCCACAGGCCTGTAACCCGATCGCTTCATTCGGTTTGTTTAATGAGTCGAAATATGTTACAACCAAGCCGATGATTCCTTCAATTCTCGTGTATATTTGTTTTCATCCATTCAGTGAATAATAAAGGTCTCTGTTGCATGGTATTCTTATAAAGGTGTGGAGGAAGTTTTGGAAGACAGATGCTATCTCCTACACATTACATTACATTTACTTAGCTGATGCTTTTAGTGCATTCAACCATGTGTGTACAACCCCAAATATAATCATGCAAAGACGTATATTAAAAGGTCACAGTCCCTTGCTTCATTCCAGTGCATAATAAATCAGCTTCCTTTGATATTTCACAGGATGTGAAGCTCTGCCAGACAGTAGGTTGTTTTAACAAGGAGCTCATTAAAGAGTTGATCTTGTTCCTTGAGGATGCTCAGACTCATACTTTGATAGTAACCGTTTCTTTAAAATGATAAAGGACTGTTTTGAGATTCACAAACTGTAATCGAGGGCTCCTCCAGGATTTGAACCCTTGACCTCTCACTTCTAAAGCAAAGATTATAAGGCTACGACAAACAAGCCAAGATATTAAGACCACCAACAGTCAACAACAGGTTCTTTTGACCACCATTGTTTCCAAAAAGTTACCCAATTAGTTTGGTCGCCCCGGTGCCGGTTGACCCTCGCCGGGCGCTCTTCCTCCATGTACTGGGCTCTACTGTATGTCGGCTTTAGAACAGGTTGCTCGCGGCTCCGACCAAGAACCTCTACTCGCCGCCTCCTGGGGACTGAGGACTTGACGTCCGCTGTGCCCTCGGGGCGCTTTGCTCAACTGTCAACTTGGGCGGACTGTCATCGGTGCAGCGATGTCGGCAACCCACCAGACCCATTTTGAAACACGTACCCACGTCTTGTTTGCTGCTTTCTGGGTGTGACTTTTTTGCTCTGTCATCACCTTTCATATTCTATATAACCACTGTGTTTATGATTACATTGTTTACAAGAGCGTGACTTATCTAGCCTTTTAATTTGGCTCTCAAAATGCACTCGATTAAGGCATTTAACTTAAAAAGTAGCTTACAAAATTTAGGGTGGATGATTCGTTATTTTCTAGTATTGCAATATAATATATTGGAGAAAAAAAGGGGTTTTAGACACACAGTGTAGTGGTTTGGTGCCTGCTGTGTCGTGGTTATCACAGTGCAGATACAGAGGTGTGTAAGACGCAGCTGGAGGACAAACTCCTGCGTCAGCTGTCAACATGTTTCTGCACCAACAACATGCACAGATTTAAAAATGTTCTGTTGAAACAGCCGGTAAAGTTATTTCTAAGTCTTTGATATAACGCACCTTCAGAGATGTTATGGTCATTCTGTGCAACCAGATTTTACCTTACCTTGGGGGGATGGAGTGGAACAAACATTGAATGAATCTAATGCACGTGGGATCGATAAAAACAGAAAATGTTTCGGAGCCACTGATGTGGAGAATAGACCTGTGAAAGGACTCTGTGCAGGTTGCTGGTTGTAAACAGACTGTAACATGGTGTCCTGAGAGGAAACCTGCAGACCGTATCACAAATGGTAACGGCAGCGTTAGACGTTCGCTGCTGCTCTGACTCACTCTCACCTCGACTCAAGACGGCTGCAGATAAGAAGAAGAGGGTTGTTTTTATTTAAAGCGTGACATGGGAAACGCAGCAGCAGACGACTGAGTCAGGAGGATAAAAACCTTCTGCTGGACTCATAAAGGCCGTTAATGAGTCTGCAGACCGCAGTCTGCCACCGCTCTGTCTTATCAGGGCGTTCAGCTCGGCCTTCTACGTCATGTTGGTCTGCTTGGTATTCTATAGGTCCTTTGTTTTTGCCTGGACTATCGCGGTTTACATACTTTGGTCTTTCAGGTGCAGCTTCACACACGGAACTCCTCATTCAGAAATATATAAAAAGCCTCTTGGGGGTCCGAATGTATCTCAGTGTGTTTGAACAAATTAAAACGTAGAGCCAGAGGAATCTTCTGGTCATTCGTTTGATGTTAATTTGTTATCTTTGACCTACAAACCTACAAACACAGACTATATACGAGTATATTTTTAATATTCTCTTCTGCTAGTTTGTTTGATTTAGCTGTTTAAACCCTTTTGGGCGAGTTATTTATGTTCTCTACTTTTCTTATTTATTTTTCTACACAGAAGTTTTTATAATAATTGTTTCCTTTGGAGGATTTGTGTGATGTGTGTGGCTGCAGGCATGACGTATTTTTGTAGGCCAACCCGGAAGTTATAGCGTCACCCTGGTTCCCTGGACGAAAAGCCAAAGGAATATCGGATTATTGCAGAAAATAAACTTTGTGACAAACAAACGATTATGATATTTACACGTTTTGTTCACCAAGAAAATCACCACTTTTATGATTTTGTTTTAAGAGTAAATGCAATCGGCAGAAGTATAAAAAATGATGCTAGGCTATAAACAAACTGCACCACGGTCACATGAACGTGTGTAAACACACCAAAGAGAGGCGGACGTGTTCGCTGTGATCACATTTAACTTCCCCGACAACCTCTTTAGTCTTTTTAGCCACGTGTTGACTTGTTTTTTTTAAGATGCCTAAAAGCTTCAAAAATCACGAGAGGGATATGTATTCTGAAGCTTGTGTTAACCACATACCTTACTAGAGCTCATTCCTGCAGCACGCGTCCCCTGTATGGGAGCGTCAGACACATATGTTACTACTGTACAGTACAGGTACAGGCGTGCAGGTTTCCTTTGTTGCTGTTTGACCTTCTTTACAACCCTTTAAAAACAAGCTGACTGCTCGCTTACTGAGGAAAATATTGGGTTCGAGCTGAGAGTCTGTGTGACCTTTAACAGACAGACTGGCTGCTGCATCACAGTTCATCTGTTACATCTGAGACTCGCACTCTAAATGTCAACCGGGAACCTGAGACGGATTAGGAAAATACTTTTATTCTTTGCAGTAGTATTAGAGAATTTCCAAAGAATATCACGAGAAATTTAAGAGACTGTAACTCTTTTCTGTCAGAGTTTCCACGGGAGATTTTGTAATATAAACTCTGGTATTTTGCACCAGTTAATTTACAAAAGTGCAGTAGTTGGTGTTTGCGGCATCACTGGACTCCAAACCTCCTATTTGTCTAATGAACAGCTAACTAAGCTTGAGTCAGTCTGCCCTCAGGAGGACATATTTTGCTGCTGTCTCAACAGTTTTAACAGCTGCACTCCTCAGAGGGAGGAAGTCAGATTTGGTGGATGATTTCGCTTGTCAAGAAGCATCATGTCTTGTTGTCAGAGGAGGGAAATGAGCCACAGGACTCAACGCTCTGCTGATTTTAATGAACTTTAAGTCCCGAACAGTCGCACCAGAGAGCGGCACAGCAAAGTTAATCTGCACAACCCTCTGAAATGTGCGGTGCTAGAAGGTGATGCAGTGACTTCTTTCTGAGGCTTTTATTTTGTGTATTTCTTTTTTTTTGTGTGCATGTCAACACGTCACAGTTTTTCTTCGGGGAGATGAAATCGAGGTTGAGTGTCTGGGAGACTTTATCAGCAGCAGCAGAGTTTCACTCGGCTCCAGATGCATATAAAGAACACAATTTACGACGCCTGGATGGAGACAAGGGGTTTCCCGTGACTCTGTAAATGTCCAGTAATGTCTTTTATGCTCATTGCTGCCAAACTGCAGAACATTCACTTACATGTAATACTGACACACCCGGTCACAGTGCTGCAGGAGTGGCCACTCCTGTTAAAGAGAAGGAACCGTGTTAGAAAGGAAAGTGTTGACGCTGATAAGAAGGCAAAAGAGATGCTTTCCTTCTTTGTTGGCGTCCTGCCGCGGTTTGAATCCCACAGTAACATGGCCGCGGTCTCTCGGTGGGTTAGAGCGAGGCACCGACACAGCCAGAGGGCAGGAGGTTCATTCCCACTGTGACCCGTCACAGTGCTGCAAGACACTGGAGGAACCCCTCCATATGAATGGCCGATGTTTGGGCCAGTAGGTAGCGATTGATTGCTTTTTGTTTGCAGCGGTTTCTTCTGTGACTCAACAAGTGAGTCTTTCTTTGAAACAGAGAAGAGGTGTGCTGTGCCTTTTGGTTAAGGGGTAGCTTAGGGTGTCCCTGTTCTTTGAGATGAACCACCCATCTCTCCTGTCATTCTTCTACCTGTTCCCTCCAGTTAAACCAAACAGCGGCTAGCATTGTTAGCTTAATGGGTTCAAATCAGCTGGCTGTCTTGAGTGGAATTTGTCTCGCTGTCTCTGTTTGAAGACGGGCAGGTTTAAGTGAACTGCAGCGGTGAATCTGTGACTGACTGGCCACCTGTCCAGGTGCATTTGATTTGACGTTAGCTCTCTGACACACAGACTACATCGGCAGAATAAATTGAAGCAGACATCACAGGCCCTGTGAGTTCCTAAAAGAAAACTCCTTCTCTGTCAGCTGCATGTGTTTTTTATTTCAACACTTTTCTCAGTGAAGTCTTTGACAGATTCTCTCCTCGTTTTACACGTCGTGTTGCGAGCGAGACGCTCAAACAAGGTTTCGGCGCTCTAATGAACCATCTGGAACACTTCTCCATCGTTTATGGAGTCGTGAACAATTATGGCTACAAGAAGCAATCCATAAAAACAATTATAGCGCTTTAATACGACGTGTTATTAAAGTGTTTTCCCAAGGCTCAGTGTGTGTGTCTGTGTGTTAGGCCTTTTTGGGTTTTAGACACTCTCATTTGAGACATGAAGATGTCCTCATGACCCAAATCGCCAGCACATGGAGTATATCTTTCTTTCTTCTTTTCTTTATCCTCTTCTGCTTCATCGTTTCATCAAATACAAATACATCGTTTTTGCATGATTATATAAGCATATTCCTAAAATACATTCGGACCAAACCTCCAGGGAGTGGCATTAAACCAGTACTGTTTATTCTGGGGGCCCCCGAGAGTCCCCCGAGTACAATTTGAGACAATTTTGGGACACCCCACCACGACTTTGAATCGGCTTTATGCCTAGAACTTTGTTTCTTTTATTTGCTGTTCACAGTTTGTTTTATGTTGTTGGTTTTTGTGCTACTAAATGGCCCTCATGGTGAATCAACTTTGAATCTTTGTGTTCACGTTATGGATGTAAGTCCAATATTCTGCCTCTTTTAGCTCTGTTTTTAGTCTCCACCAGCACCCGGGGAAATGTCTGTCTCTTTAGCTGCTAAATGCTCCACTATGTCCACCAGCTAGCCTCTTGACTGTGTATGTGTGCTGTTTGCTGCTAAGCACGTAGTGTACAGTTGTGTACAGCGTGAACCAGAACGTTGAACAATGAATGGAGTATTATCATATGAATATGTTCTACTGTGAATCAGTGCTGAGCCTCAGATTAGAGCTGTTAGATTCATATCAGTCGCGGCTCACGCGGCACTAATGGGGATTAAACCGGCAGCTTTTCATCATCAGCGACGGGGTCGACACCGTTGGCATTTAGTCCTTTTTCACAGTTCCTTTGCACACGGACCTCCTCCGGCCCTGCATGTGCCCGAATGACTGCCTCTCTATTCAGCCCTCCTCCAATTAATTGTTGCATTGCAGTGAAAAGGCAGCTCATAATCCGGTGAACAATGGCCCGACAAATAGGGCAGGGAGCTCGTTCACGCTGCCAGCAGCCGCCGCCCTCGTGCGGCTCGCTGCCAGCTGCAGCGGCACTCGGCTTTTCAACCAAAAACTCTCCTTATGAAGTGTTGAAGGGCTCACACTGCCGTCAGCCTGCATTGTTTCCCCGCCTTCTTCCCAAAGAAAACAGTCACTAAAGTCTCATTTGTTGCCACTTCTCCATGGCGGGCGTGGCGTTCGATGGAGCCCTTGTCTGTCGCTAAAAGGATTATGAGGGCTTAATTGAGTGTGCTAATTGATGGGACAGTGAATGAGGCTGAATGGGGCCGAGGGGCAGATGTGGTGTGGAACCCCTGGCTCTTTCTAAAGAATACAAATCAGTAGCAGAGGGATCCATTCTCCGCTCTCTATAACACTCAATTATCCCTTTCACACGGCGAGCAGGGGGCCGAGCGAACAGATGGTTTCCACGCTGAGGGCTGTATGGAGGCCATCACGGCTTCTCCGAGCACCTTTTCTTCAGGAGCGATGGGCTTTTTATTGGCTATTCATGACACGCAGGGTCTCAGCGGGGGAACAATGGACGACTGGAGCGGCCATGGATTGGAAAGAGAGCGGAGGTTTGGGTCCGGTCCCGGCGAGGAAATCCGTTACGCTTGAAACTGAGGAGAAAGGAGGATGAAAACCACGGAGGGCGAGTTCACCTGGCGGGGGAGGGGGAGAGTCGGCACACACACCGTCTGTCGATGGCCACGTCAAGTCAAGAACAATGATAACGTTCATCCCAAAACTCCGCACAGTGATAAAATCCATCCGATGTGGGCAGAAGAACAGTTTCACCTGAGAGACAGTTTGTGTCGTTTTCATGTTTCAGAGTCGGGGAAAACTTTTTCACAACAGTATTTTAAAAGGTTCAGCATTGAACAACACTTCCCATGATTCCCTCCTGCAGCCTCGTTAGATAACATTATCAGCTCCTGGTGAACAATCAGTCCAAGTGATGAAACAAAGTCCTGAGTGACCTTAAGGACTCGCTTTAGTGACGAGCACAGATGTTTGAACTCCTTCATCTCCAGAAGATGTTTCACCTTTTTAAGAAGTTTGCGTTGACTTGCATGGTACGTGCAAACTCTACTCAGTAAAAGTGAGTATTGGGAAGATAAATTATAACTCGATCATGATGTGTTCAAATCTGGTCTTGTAAATTGTAGTTTTTGGCGAGAAACTTGAAAAAATACAGATGTTTGAAGATGTTTTCACAGCAATATAAAATAGATAATAGAGAGGGAATTATGAGCTGTTTAACTTCCTGTCTGCATGTATAGAAAATGTAATATTGTTTCCTGTAATGATTTGATTTTATAATCATGAAAGTGAGAAAGTGAAAATCATAAACCTTAAATCAATCAAATTATATAAGAGGTTCCTCTAGAACACACACACACACACACACACACACACACACACTAACCTCTCCACAATCAGCAACACTGAAGAGTCTTCTATAACTTTTATTACAGCGACGACACAAGAAGAAGAAGTTGGAGGGTGATGGACGGGTGTGGGGGGTGTTTTGGAGTTGAATGGGTTGTATTAGCTCATGAATATAAGGCCCTGTATTATTGCCCCCCCCCCCCCCCCCATGTGGGGGCCTCCACCTTGTCCCGTATTGTTAGACTTTGGGGATTGTGAGGCGAGCTGATGGGATGAATGCCACCTGTCAGAGAGCAGAGAAAAGGGGATTCAGTCGGCGTGGAGAAAGGTTTTAAAGCTCTGTGTTCTCGTTATACACCGCTAATTGACTTTTAAAGACACCAGGGGCCTCAGGGCGAGGAAGAGAAAGAAATGCTGCACACTCTCTGTTTGCCACAACCACAGCAGAGCTGGAGCAACCTGTTGCAGGTCAAATCAGCCAGCGTGCACGGATTTGAACAGTTTCTTACTGATACATTTGAAGTGTTGAAATGAGCCGAGGCGTCAGCCTATTCTTACCAAATGACACGTCGATTTCTTAAATCAGTTTTCCGGTCTCCTGTGTGTATTTGCTTCGAGTTAGTGACGTAGAATAACGAGTGGCGCTCGGATCGAGTGACATAAAGAGTCTACTCATGGTGGGTAGGTGGACGGGTCAAACAGATACAGGACTTTCACCCAGCAGACCTGTGTGTGTGTGTCCTGTGTGTAACCAAAAGTCTTGTTGATTTATTTGACTTTAGTGACGTTTGCAAAGCTGTTTCTGTACGTTGTGTTGTTATGCAACATACACATTAATGCAGAAACATCAGATATAATAGTAAAACAATGACAGGGAACATTTTACTGCACAAAAAGTACTTTCACTTTTCATACATTAAGTACATTTTACTGATAATTCATTAATACTTTTACATAATTAAGGTTTTACTTGTATTTTCACAGTTGGGTATTAGTACTTTAACTTCAAACTGAATACTTCTTCCACCGGTAGGTGGTGGTTTGGAGTCACAGCGTCGCAGCAGGTTGAACAAAGCTGCAGCAGATAAAGTTAATTAATTGCTCAGGTAACAACTCGCTCGTTACCTCAATCAGTTCAATGAGCTGCAGCTGTGATTACATGTGAGGAAGACTCGGTTTAGAGGCCTTACTGCGAGACACTACACACTGAAACAGGAACCTGTTCCTATTTAAATCTGCACACGTGTTGATTCTGGCTTCCAGGTTGTTTTACCAATGACTGGTGATTTATTCTCTTCTCATTGAACTGTTGCTCAGAGAGATCTCTGTCGCTTTCTCCCTGTTCAGTCTGGCTGAACCGTTGTACAGCGTTTAAAACAAAGACTTCATACAAAATAACGTCTCTATGTATGGAGGACTTTCTACAACCTCAATGCATTAAAGACAATTAATAAAATACAGAGTTCTCTGAGACATCTGTGCTAACAAATCAAGCTCTTGGGACGGGGGAAACCAGACGTACATACTGAATGTGCACCAACAGCTAGTTTATAAACTGTAGGGAGACACAATCTGAAGTTTGTGTTGAGCAGTCTTCCGTCCTGTAGCGCCCCCTGCTGTCCACCTCGTGTCACTACAGAGACTCAAAGACTCACTGACCACAGTTCAGATCTCACAAAGTTCATCAGAACTAACTTGCAGTGCATTATTGGTGGGAGTGTCTCATAAAACAGCTCATTAATAGAGTGACGTTTACACACTTTACACAGCGTGCGCTGAAAGCACGACTCCTTCCTCTGGACCAACAGTCCAGCACACAGATAACAACCTCTTTGTCTCTGAGCTGCAGGTTTATTCAGTGAGTGCTCGAATGCATCATGTCGAGGTTTACGCTTGATTTTAACAGCTGCAGTGTTTTTACAGTCCGTGTTTATCAACCGTCTCCTAACAGAGAAATTAGAAATCCTGACAAATTCAGATCAAATTAGAAACAATAAACTAAAGAAATATCCCTCAGTACACAGAGCTGAGTTCTGTTTCATTTTAATGTGCATCACAGCTTGTTTCAGTGAGTTAAAGTAATTCTTACTTTAATTTAAAGATATTTTCCCATCAGGCTTTTAGGGGCAACACAGTTATCAATATTATCTGTCTTTCAAAATTAACTATAATGATTTTATGTTACTTTTACTTTGAAGCACTTTAGGTAAAAAAAAACACAAAATACAATTATAGTTTTATTAAAAAAACATAAGTCAGAGTTTCTGAGGTGAAGCAGATGTTTCCAGTGTTCTCATGACATCTGTACAGATCTGACTACACAGACAACTTGACACTCAACTGAAGTTCTAACGTGGAAATTCAACTGAACAAATTGATGAAACGTCTACTTGCTCACAGCACTAACGGACCAGAATCCATCTGCAGGAAAACAACCACCAGCTTCGGATGGCTCGGTTCATTACTTCAGACAGAAAAGTCGACGTTTGGTTCCTTTATTTGGGCTGCGACTCACAGCAGAGAACAAATAAAACTCACTGATGGTGCGTTCGTGGACTCTCAACAACCCAGATTGTGCCTGTGAGATGCAGTAAAAGAAAACGCAAAAAGAGTCCGTCCTCAATGCCGAATGGACTTACGATGCTTTTAAGAAATGTGAATGTTCGGATGTCCGAGCATCGTTGAATGCACCAGAAATATTTTACAATAAAAGATCTTTAACTTTACAGTGAAATAAATGTGACACCAGAGATGAACTCAGTCCTTCATCCGACATCATGAACAAACAGAGCACAGCTCCACCAGCAGGCTGAGACGGGTCGTTAGTCTTTTTTATTTCCGTCCAGCTTCTCAGCTTCTTCTTCTTCTTCTTCTTCTTCTTCTTCTTCTTCTTCTTCTTCTTCTTCTTCTTCTTCTTCTTCAGGTGTTTTTGTGTCACTGAACGCTCTTGCTCTCCAGCTGTCTGGGCAGCTTCCTGCGGTCCTTTCCAGCGTTCCTCTTCCTCTTCTTGCTCAGGAAGCTCTCCAGTTTGCCGCTCTTCTTCAGCTCCTGGTATTTTTCGGCCAGCTGCAGCTTCTTCTTGTCAGCTGCAAAAAGAACAACAAAGAAGAGTTCAACTAAATTCAGCGTCTCCACCTTATTCATTCCGTTCGTGGTGAAAATGAAGACGAAACATTCAGCGTGAACTCGTTCTTACAGTTCTTGAGGAAGAACGGTCGTTCGCCCTGATTGGCTCGCTCTCTCTGCTGCCTCTTGAACTGCAGCTCTCTCTCTCTCTGCTCTTCTCGGTTCTTCCTCGCTCGCTCCTGGTTGTCCTGCAGAGAGAGAGAAGTCACGGTTCAGACATTTAAAACAGACTCACTGCATCCACAGCATCACGGAGCTTTTATTGTGAAACACCAAGCTTAACCGCAGGTCGGCTTTGGACAATTTGTACTTGAACCTGACAGACCTGCAGGTGTTGAAGAGACGACCAAACATTCACCGATTTGTGCAAAATGTGGAACCACAAAGCTCGTAGTGGATCATTCAGGAGGGTTTAAACCAACAGTCAGTGGGTCGTATTTGAGGCAACACTCAGACTCACCATCCTCTTCAGAAGGAACTCGAGTTTCTCCTTCTTCTGGACGTTCGTCTTCTTCGTCTTCTTCAGCTTCTTCTGGACGATCTGCAGACGAACAACACCGTTACGTTCATTTTCAGTCCAACTCGCTGACATTGAAACCTGCGACAGGACACAGGTGTTCTCTATTCTTGAGTCGGGTTCGAAACCAGCTGTGATCCGGAGCGCTCTCACCTCTCTCTCTCTCTGTTTGATGTCATTGATGAATTTAAACGTCTTCTCAAAAATCTCGGGTTTGTATTCTCCGGACAGGTCGTCGAATCGAGGATCTCTCGACGTCTTTAAAGAGAAAAAACAAGACGGGGAACAGAATAATTAAAGCGTGTGTAAGAACACAGACCGTGTGTCGTCTGTAGATCTTCACTCACCGGCTTCCTGACGGAGACGACCTGACGGAGGAACGGAGCCCGCCTCTTGGCTGAAATCTCCATCGGCCTGAAAACACAAAACACGCAAACGCTCTAGAACACACTCTAGAGGGGTAAAAATACGAAAAGACGGAGCGGCTGTCTGCGGTCGCTGAGACGGCTCACCTGTTCTTGTTCAGTCGCTTCTTTCTGCTGGCGCCTCGGCTCTCGCTGCTGCCGTACGCCACCTCGTTGTAAACTTTGGTTCCCACTTTGTTCTGCAGCTTCATGACATCCTCGAAGGACATGCTGGAGAGTTCTGGGCGGGTCAGAGAACAGAGAGAGAGTCACGTTTTACAGAGAAGGCCGTCGCCGTCACTGTACGCCAAGTAAACGTCAGCGCCGGTTTGATGGAAACCGTAGATTAGAGGTCGATAGAGGTCGTTATTCCAGTCAAGTTGCAGTTTGTCCCCGTGTGAAATGGTCATAATTAGCTCATGGATTATTGAGTTGTGACCAAAGGAATGTCGTGCTGTTTTTGTTTTGTTTGTTGTGTAGCGAATGGGCTACAGCTGAACTTTGTTGTACATCACTGTGTTGCATAATGACCATAAACGATCCAAGTGGACGTTTGTGCCAAATTTAAAGAAATCCCCTCAAGGCGTTACAGAGAATGGACGAAATGCTCACGATTATGATCTGTTCTCAGGAATCTCAGAGGGATTATTCTGGTTAAATAAATGAATAATATACTTAAGAGACTCGGGGCTCCACAGTAATGATTAATTGACAACTAATTCTCTGCCCTTGGTTGCCATCAGTGGCAATCTCTTTTTAACATAATAAAAATAAATAAAAAACTGGGACAGCAAACAGCTAAATGTAGCAAACCCAAAATAAAAATGTGTTTAAAACATTTGCTGCATTAACGATATTTAAATATATTTTAAGAGGAGATGATTCTTATTAACCTTAAATGTTAAAACAGGATCAGCGTCAGAGCAGAGCAGCTTTGCACTTAAATCAACACTTCAATTAAATCAATTAAAAGTCCCCAAAAACTCACCTTTCTTAATGTCGTCTCTCGTCTGGATCTCGCCGCTACCGCCGGCCTCCTCTGGACCTTCATCGACAACTTCCTCGGAGGCTTCACTGTCTTCTTCCTCCTCCTCCTCCTCCTCCTCCTCCTCTTCTTCCTCACCACCATCCGATCCCTCCTCGCCTCCCTCCTCCTCCTCCTCAGCACCGCCATCGGACCCCTCTTCCTCTTCGTCCTCCTCGCTGACTTCTTCCTCTCCTCCGTGGTGTGGCTCCTCCTCCTCAGCTCCTCTTCCTCTTTCAGTGAGCAGAGCGAAGTTCCTCTCCACGTCCGAGTCTTCCTCACCGCTGCTGCTGCTGCTGCTCGCCGCCATATTCTTCTTTTCTGAGACTTTCACCTCCCGCCGCGGCTTCTCTTTCCCCTTCATCGCGGTTTCTGTGGTTCTGGGAGATGAAGACGGTGGAAAACCAGAGAAGTGTTAGAATTGATGGCAGTTTGGGACAGAAGATGCTACTTTATACTTCTCCTCCACTACATCTCAGAGGTAAATATTGTACTTTTTACTACATTTGTCTGACAGCTTTAGTTACAGTTCTTCATCTCCTTCCTGTCCAGTGAAAACCTCATGTCTCCAGATGTGTTGATGTTGAATGTTTGTGATAAACTGAAGGATGAAATGTTCCTTTATGTGTTGATGAAAGTCAGTAAGAGGATAAGATTCATGCCTCCATCTTTTCTTTGTCAGTGCTCTAAAGAAAATGATGGAAAGATGTTTTGCAATTTCTTATTAACATGATTTGGTATTATTTTATGAAAATTTGAACTGTACATGATCTTGTACCAATAAACAGGCCGTAAAACTTAAAACATACAATTATAAATTCTGCCATAAATATTTATTTTTAATTATTGATTTACTTATTTTGATTTGGAAAATTATTTTCTATGTATTACATTCATTTTCTTATTTTTCCCAATTTCTTTAGTTTTGAATGAATGATTTTGCACTTGCAATTTGCAAAAAAAATATTTATATATTTTTTTTAAAAAGGAAGATTCCGCGCCATCTTGGATTTTTACATTCGTTGTAATAAGGACTCCGTACAAAATACAGCGTTTTGTGACTTCCTATCGGGTTTACAGGTATAAAAACAGGGCAGCATACGATGTAAGATATGTTAGGGTATCGATTAAGAGTTACACTTGGATTCGGGATCGTTTCTGCACAGTTGTGATGCAGATTTTGTAGAAATATTAATGTTTTATTTTGTTAACTTGGTGTCACTAACGTTGTTTACTCGGCGTCAACTCGTAACGGAAAGTAGTCCGGAGCGACGTAAACATGTCGTCCACATTACGGACAAGAGGCTCAAAGTGGTTCAGATGACAACAATGTCTATTTACCTGCTTATCAAGTTATTGAAGTCCTCTTATGCTGAGCTCTGTAATCCACGTGTGTTCGTGTTGGCTGCAAATTTCACTCCAGGAAGATAAACGGAACTCTTCCGGTTTCAAAATAAATGTTTCACCGAATTGTTTGACGGGTTAGGACAACATTAAGGAACAAATGTGTTGCCATTTCATCCAGGCATATTTATTTTAACACAGATGTCTTCTCTGGTTTATTATTGTTCTGCTTCTCGTTAGGTATAATTTTCTTACACTGTTATTTGGTAGGGAAAATACTAACTTCCTGCACAGTGCTGCCCTCTGCTGGTCAGACACAGCTATTACCGCATTAATTAACCATTCGTTTTAAAATTAAACTCTCCTTACATTTTTCTCTACAAACATCTACAATAAACGTATATTCATTACCTGTATCAACTCTGAATGTGTTTGTATTATTTTTAAATGAGTCCATCTGATGGTTTTATTGATGCACTGTGACCGTGTTTGTTTCCTTGCAGGTAAATCAAAATACATATGAAATGAAAATATACACATATTGATTTTGTTTATTTTGCACCTGGAGGTATCTGTTATTACTGCTTAGTTATTGTGTTGTCCAATCCCATTATCCACACCTATGGTCCACAGCTCCATAACGGACTGATGGTGCTTCTCTCCGTCCAGAACCAAAGTGCTGACATATTATGGGGTTATTTCTGTCTTTATTATGTAATCAAACAACTTTCCACACTGCAATACAAAAAATAGTTTAATGAATACTGGTGGAGTAAAATATATATATATATTGGCTTTTAAAATGTAGTAAGTTAAGCATAAGTGACTCCAAAGAAATAAAGATGAAGATGACCGGATTAACTTTAGGACCTGAATAAACAGGCAAAAATAATTATGGTGAATTTCTAGGATTTTATGTTTCACACCCTAACGAGAGAAACGAGGAGGAGTTTATTCTCGTTGCCAGGAGATCCCGGTGACGATCTTCGTCAATTTCTACTATTAGAACCGGAATATTGGCAACAAGCCCTTCAAAATAAAAACGCGTAAAAGTTTATATTTCAAACGACAGTGGTAAAAAAAAACCTGCAGAACTCAGAAACGTATTATTATTCTTCTAGGAATAATACTCTTGTTTTCACATATACTGGATATATATTTGAATTAAATGCCCTTTTATAGGAATTAGTCAATTAGTTTGAGTCCACATTAGGGGAAAGAAAGCAGACTTTCACATCAGTACAATTTCGAGCTATTCCACTCCACAGCCAAATATTTTACTTTTTATTCGGCTACATTTATTTAACAGCTTCACTTACAAGTTACATTGCTGATTCAGATTACAAATCAAAGTCAACTATTAAATCATGAACTATTGTTAAACGCATATACTTTACCTTAGCCACCCGCCTTCACCAACTGAAACATTAACTATTCTTACATATGAATCAATAATTATAATTTAATAACACAATATTTATATATGGAGCTTTTTGCATAACGAGTACTTTTATTTGTGGTACTTTAATTATATGTTGATGCTAATACTTCTATAGACATTTTTAATGCAGGACTTTTGCTAGCAAGAGTATTTTTTATCCTGTGGTATTAGGCTTCTACTTTTAATTACGTTTTACTTTAAGTTAAAGATCTTTAATACTTCCTCCACTATACTGCCTTTTAGTAATTATTAATTTCAATTAGATTCATCATTGATCTATTTACCATTTATGTATTATGTATCTATTTATCACATTTTCTTTATCATTGTCTATGGTTTTATTATTTTGATGTACTATTATTGATTCAAAGATCTGGAACCAGGATACTGTAATCTAACAAATCCGGACTTTTATTGTGAAAACTCGTCCCGGAAGTGTTGTTCTGCTCTCCAGCGGAGCGCCGGCTGGTGACCGGTCTGCGTTGATTGAATGGTTTTGATCCAAACACGCTCACAAGTCAGACGGATCCTGGATGTTGAGCAGGATTAGCGCTCAGCGGGAGAGCTGCTGCAGCTTTGTCATCAAAACTACTCACGTTTTATTTTGTATGCGGTGTTTTTGTTATTGTCCTGCAGCCTCATGCACAGCTTCTGCGAAAGCATCCTCTTTTCTTCTTCTTCTTCTCTCCAGAGGGATCGGACCGCAGACAGAGGGAATTAAAGGCCCGCTGGTTCACTGCAACAGGTCGAGGAGGAGCTGATATTTATATATTTATATATTTATACTATAATGGTAATAAAGATGAGTGTGATGTGAATGAAGCGGACAGAGGAGACACACGGACCGCAGAGGAGGAGGATGCTTTAATGGTTTCGGCTGCAGTCTGGGTGCGACAGAGCGGAAAACTGCCAACATGATGCCGGTGAGTGTAAAACACTTCATTCTGTTTTATTTACGTGGTTTTTTACCTGCTACTGTCTCCATATAAACTGGCACCACCCTCATTACTACTGCTGCAGTTTACTTCAAAACAGAATCCCTTAATTTAACATGTTAAAAACCTTTAGCCTTACATGTTAATGTTAAGGTGAAATTATAAGGAAAGCAGTATCTGAAATGGGTCAGATATCTTAATATAGTAATGCTCTTCAAATGTTGATTTTAGCGGTTTTTTCCCAACTGATTTAGAGCTATAGGGATAATTGTGTATAATCATTAACATTGTCTTCACATAATTGTTATGTGTCAAACTTCTGTCATCAAAGTGTTGAGGGTCCAGGTCTGTATACGTTACAGCACTGAGGCCATGTCCTCTGACTTTTGTTTTTTTAAATGTGAAGAACTTAGTCGACAATCTACAATGTTGGTGGAATGGTTTACACATTCCAAAATAAGACACAGAGGAGAAAATTTAATTACAACAAGAGAGAATAATCATCTTTCCAGAGTCCCAAGCAGATTGTGAATATATATTATTTATTTCTATTTACAATGTGACACAACAAATAAAACAGATTTAACTATTTAAGTAACAAATATAACCTAATGAAAGCAAAGAAAACTAATTATCTGTCATCCAGGAGGAACCATCGGCGTCAACATGTTGCCAACTTTACCTGCTTTTAAATAACAAGAGAAAACATTAAGAAACACCGGTATGGACCTTTTAAATTGAAGCAGTGTTCAGGCGTCTAAAGGCACTTTAAAGAGTGATACTAAACAATAAGAAGATTTATCGACGGACATAAAAGTGAATCACTGGTGTAATTTGAAATGTGATCACACTGTATGAAGTAGAACTCATGTGATGGTCTCAAGTTAAACGGATAAACACGACTTCCTGGATCAATACCATCAGAGCTCCTCAAAAGACACGGATCGGAGAAGGGAAACGTGTGTTTCTTTAGTTTTGTGTTTGTGACCTGACGGAAATCTCCCCGTCGTACTGACAAATGTCCCGACCAGACGCTCTGAGATCAGCTCGCCACTAATAATAGAACACCGCCATTGTGCCATTGTCTCCATGTGTATGGAGGTATTCCCCGCGTTTAAACAACCTTTTCATCCACGCTGCAGTGCTGCTTAATCTTCCGTTTGACCTCTTTGACATTTGGGGGTTTTTCGTCTCTCCTGAACCCGACCATGATAATGTCCCCTGTTAAGTAATCTGTGATTCATCCATTCTGTTGGAACGGATGCTGCGTTAAAGTCAGTTTCCCTGTTGATTTCTTTTGTGTCTTCTTCCGATAACTTTAGCCCAACTTCCACCCCGATTAGTCATCTCTACAACACCTGACCAGAACTGACCAGTCACGTTAATCACAGGATTAGGCCGGCGTTATTGTATATTTCTCTTAATGTCAACAAATCCCATTAAAAGACCCAAACTAACGGCATGTCAGTGCGTCTCTCAGCACTTTCTGACTTCCTGTCAGTGTCTCTCAGCTCCAAGCCCATTGGTTCATACTGTCAAACTGTCAGATATCAGGCTTTGATTCACACACAACGCTGGTGAGTTGATTCGTTCACCGTTGTTTTCTGAACATGAGATTATAGTTGACAAGAAATATAGAATCTCCTCAGACTTATCCTTTAAGCTCGAACTCCAGGCACGGAGGGCAAAGGGAGGCAGACTTCCATCAACAATAAAACGTCTTCAATCAAAGTCCAATCCAGTGATTTGTATTCACCTTTAAAACAATAAGACAAAAAGATAATCACTGTCTTCTACAAACTCTTTGCACAGACCTGCATGAAAGATGAAGGTGAGATCCAGTGCTTAGAAGTACTAGAAGATTCTAGTGGCTGAAACTCACTACAGGTGATGACATTCTCTGTATTTGGAAGTTTTTTTCTAGCATACTAAATAGTTTTGTTGTATCTTAGAAAGCAAGGCATAACTCCGGTGTACTGAGAAAGCGATATGCTTCGTCAGCATTGTGTGAACTTGCGTTCATTTATATGTAAAAGAACACACCAACATTTATCAAACCACAACTTTACTCCAAAGTGGGTTCATTTGAACGGAATTATTGGGATTCAGCAACATTAGATGTGTCCAAATGTCTTTTTTTTAAAATCTAAAACAATTGAATGAAAGATGAGTTGGTTTTCAGATGTAATCGGGTATCTTCCCCCTCGCATGTTAAAGGATAGATGAGGAACACGGTGAGATGGAGGAGGAAGGTCTGTTTGAGGAAATAAAGAACTTCTCTTTCCAGAAAACCTTATTGTTATTCAGACAGCAGTGTGTAACATCCGCACAGTGGCTGACATTCAGAGAGCTGTAGCTCTGACAACAGACGAAAAACAAAGGATTCAGACCTCAAATCTGTCTGAAAGTGACGGTGAATTTGGTGCAAATCTCTCAGTCTGTGTTCAGCGTTTAGTACGTGACTCCAACAGCAAAATCATCCCGAAATGTTCCATACGTGCTTCCTCTACGACGCAGCGCACCCCGATCATTACAATACGTCCTCATCTCGCAGGCAAGGGCTCAGCCGAGCTCGCCTTGCTGCTTGGTAACTGTTGCCACAGTGACCAGAAACACACACACACACACACACACTTACACACACACACACACACGCTGTTCAAGGTCATGGGGGAAGAGTTTTGTGTCAGTATTCCTCATACGATAAGGAACTATAATAGGGAACCGTCATGGTTTACAATACCAGCCTGATGCTGATGTTCATATCTCAAATCTGATGTTTTGTTCCGGTTTTTTTTGTCGTGCTTGCGACAGAACACACAACAGACAGCAGCTTTCTGTAGCTGCATCCTGACCACTGGTGGGGCATGACGAGGCGCTTTCACACCTTGAGCCAAGCTCAAGACTTTTTCACAATCGTCAGACCGCTGTGTGGTTCACACTACTGATCGTTAAAGTGGCGACGTGGGGGTCACACACTGCCAGATCTTTCACCGGCAGGAAGTGACACGTGTAAAGACGTCATAGCCTCTCATGAGCGGGACAGGATCTCTTGTTTCCGCAATCCTCACGACCTTTTCTTGTTATCATGTTGTTGTTGGCAGAATGCAACACATGCAGTTGGGTTCCTACTGTTACAGGCGACCCCTCAGGTTTTACCCCCCAACATGTGTCGTGTGCTCTCATTGGCTGTAGCTCCAGATGTTTAGTCTGCTAGATATCTTTGATGCGCGGGTGTGTCTCTCGGCTCTTTGAACACTTGACACATGGCACAACGAGCCAACGACAACGTGCCTCTGATTTGTTTGTTTTTTTTGTCGGATCAGCTCCAAAAACTCGGCGAGTGAAAAATCAGTGCTAAAGTCGTGTAGTGTGAACTACTCGACTTTAGCAGATTGTCCAGCACGGTCCGGAAGCTAACAAGCTAACAACACTCATCGTGGGGCCGTTCGCATGTTGCGTCTAAAACGCGTGGAAAACTTACTATTACTCAGTAACCAAAACCTGCAATTATGATGATGATGATGATGAAGTTGCGGTAATTTAGCAGTGAGCCTCACTGACTGAACTCAACAAAGTCAAAGACGAATATATTCCAGCGCCTTAAATCTCTCACAGTCGCTTTAGTGCTCGATTTGTCCGTGTCAATTTGGCTGACCTTATCACAAAGTGAAGCGAGTAAACAGGGATAGATAGTTATTTTACTGGGTTAAAACAAAAGAGTACCCTCTTTGGGTCAATATACCACACATGCAATACTGGGTTAACTTTACTAGGAGAGGGTAGTTTTGACACAACAAGCTAAACACGTTCATGTATTTGTGACATTCAAAGGTTAGATATTATTAAAGTGTAACTTCCGTAAATTAAGCGTAAAATGCTTAATTTTCATATATGTGTTGTTGTTGATAGGCTACCAGACCGTCATCAAATTGGATTAATGTGTAAAAGCTCCCAAGTCAGGATGATGGGGGGGGGGGGGGGGGGCGCTGACACGCTTTGAATGCAGCTTTAATCTGTTTATGTCACAATAACATTTAGCACGTCCGTGTAATTTAGTAATGATGACGGGACTTTGGTGGGTTTAGAGGTTTATCATTAGACAAAGGCAGCCGGGCCGCTGACTGTCGGTCGATTGGTTAATTGATTTAATCAGTGACCTGTTGGTGAACCTCGGAGAGTTTGTCCATAACCCACAGTGACAGACAATTAATTAGTGGCTAATTAGTGACTCGGAAATATGCGTGAACGATCCCAATATGCAATTTTGAATGTCCAGCGGGCAGCCAATCGGAGAACGGTTTCAGAGCTTCCAGCAATAGTTCAGTGGAAGCGTCCTGTGTTGATGTTGTTGACTGTGGTAGAGTCCTGAACAGCAGGCGGGGTTTGGGCTGTGTGTGTGTGTGTGTGTGTGTCTCATTAATCCAATATTGGTGCGTCACGTGATGCTGTCGGCCATATGGCTCCGGCCGTCCACGCCGCCTACAAAACATTTGGGATGCGCCAGCTGCCGCCACGCTTTCCTCGAGCAGGAAACAGAACCAGACGCAGCAGAACTGAATGAAAACTTGGTTCATTCATTTTAATAACAATGCAGTTTATATGTTCGGCCAATTCAGTTCTGATGCAACTTTGTTTGACTTGTTGCCTGTTTACTCCCAAAAACAAAACCTCTTTTCACGTTCAGTTAAATAGTTTTATCTTAAGTCTGATAATGTTTTGGATCAAATTCCGTGAACGTTCGTCTTCAATAAAGAAAATGATTTAGTGAAGATGAACCTTTAAAAAGAAAATCCAGTGGTTGTTGCTGCAGCTCAAGGACAGAAGTAGTACGGATACATAAAGTGAAACAAATAAATGAAACGAGGTAGATTAAAAAGTAAAATAAAATAAGAAGAGAATAATAATAAAAAGAGCAAACATTGGTCGGTTATGTGAAAGTTATGTGATCAATAACAGTTTACAGCATGACTGAAAATCCTAACGTCATCGTTACAGATCTTAATAACAATGTTCCTGATTTCCTGTTTGATTTTCTCAAGAGGTCAGAATTACTGATCGGTCTGCAGCTTTGTTCTTGTTAATTTAAAATAGAATCGGTGCTATATTTCTTTGTTAGTAGGGCTGGATATTGTTCGACATGTTTCAATACTAGTGTTGGTACAAAACCACAATTTCAGTTTCAGTAACGACACCGTTTCTTTTTTTTGACATCCTACTTTGAAGAAAAACAACATATTTCTCGACTAAATCCTATTTTCAGTAAGAAAAGAAGACAAAATTGTCATTAAAATCCCAAACAGTCGGATCGGCACTTTGCATATGATAAAAAAAACTCGTTAAAACAGAACTACAAAGATTATATTATAATAATAAAACACCAGTCGGAGCGCATTGGTTGGTAGCCGGCTGTATTCAGCGCAGACCATTGAACAGCATCTCCCCCGTGTTCGATTCTGGCCTCCAGACCTTTTGTTGCACGTCATACCCCCCCCCCCCCCCCCCCGTTTCCAGTCTGCCTCTACACATGTCATCCGTCTAATGAAGGGGGAAATGCCCCCCCCCCCCCCCTAAAAAAAAATGATAATAATATAACGGATGTTAATTCAAAATGTCCCCCTATGAAGCGAGTGGTGTTGACACGTGTCGGTCTGTTCCTCGTTTGATGTGTCAGTGAACCGGTCAGAGCTCCGCGATGGTGAATCCTCCTTGTTTAGTTTTTGGAGAAGCTGTTGACGTGTTGCAGAGAGAAGACGGTTCGTTCATGTCCTCCCTCACAGCAGAGGGTTGTTGTGGGCCGGTTGGTGGTATTAAGCTGCGTGATGCTGCGCTAATTCCTGGCTGGATTAAGAGCTGCATCCTCAGGAGTTTAATGAGGCCTCAGACTGACTGACAGACAGACGGGTGTACTTCCTGTTGTAAGCTGTCACTGTCACCTGTTCTGGGTGTTTGTGGAAATGAATCAGCCTTTTACCCTCCGTATGTATTTTAGATAAGAGAGACTTAAAGCAAATCTTAAAGGGTCACTCTGTAGGCCTGGTTAGAGAGCTCGGTAGCTACGTCCATGAGAAGTTGTGTCAGAAAAATGGCAGCAATTAGCATTCCACCACTCTTAATATGACAACTATGTCTACAAGATTATGGTGCTAAGTACATTTACTCAAACACTATTATACATCTACATCTCAGAGGTTAATATTGTACGTTTTACTCAATTTGTCTCACAGCTTTATATACTATACAGATTACTGTTTTTCATCTCCTTCCTGTCCAGATCTCCAGATGTGTTGATGTTGAATGTTTGTGATGAACTGAAGGATGAAATGTTCCTTTATGTGTTGATAAAATCCTCCTACTTCTTCAGATAAATAAACTCTTTAAAAAGCCTCTTGGATCAGCTGGAAGATGCTTCATAACAAACCTGAAAACAGGTTGTTTTTCTTGTTGGAGATACGAGGTTCTCACAGGACAGAGACGCTACAAACATGATGATGTTTAAAACATGTAACATACACATTGATGCCGCAGTAATATTAATCCAATGACATCATGTATAATAGTAAAACACTGACGGGGAACATTTGAGTACTTTACCTTTCATACTTTAAGTACATTTTACTGATAATACTTACATAATTGTACTTTTACTTATTTGTGCTATGCTCACGTTAGCAGCTTTACATGTGAATGTATAGCATGCCAACATTGACGTCGTGAGCAGCACAATGTACCAGTATACCCAGGACGTATTGATGTAACCGGCCTCCCTGACGACAGGAGGTCTCACTCCCTGTGGCCGTCCTGAGGGACAGACAGCACCTCCCCTCCCGCTCTGATTGGCTGCGGCGCTTCCTGGTCGACCTCGGTTTTCGGTGACTGACGGCAGTGACCCACTTCATCCTGAAGGAAGATAGCAGTGCTCCAGTTTTCCATCAGCGCTCCATGTAGGACAGCAGGCCTCTCTGTCACGGAGTCTGTCGACTTTATTAGTTTTAATGAAGGAGGGACTAAAAAGATGTCTTGATCACTGAGATATTCTGTTGACGATGACACCGGTTCACTTACTTCAGCTGATGCTTAAGCAATAGAAATCTCCCATGAGCCACCTCTGCAGACCACCTAATGGACCACAGTGTTACTGTAAATGATGCCCTCTTTGAATGTGGCTCCTCATTTACATTTGCTGCAGTCGAACAGCTCAGAGTCCACTGTGGCTGTCTGGTAACCTTTTAGTTTGAGTAACAGAGCCGAAAAAAAGTGAAGTATTACCCTAAAAACAAATCCTCTCTCTCAGTAATTAGGATTTTAAAAAGCCAAAAATGTAGCGTTTTTAGCCGGAAACAGCTCGCCGTTTAATCTCTTTGATGGCGACTCTGTGTACTCAATCCCAATTTCTCTCTGCCAGGTTCACACTCTATCTGCTGCCTCCAAGTGAGGAAATACATCCTCAGATAAACAAATCAGCTCCAATTCATCCTGCTTTCAGACAGTCGTCATGCATCCAACCAATCTCACCAACACGTATCGGCTGGACCGCCGTGAAATCTCAGACAGACGTTCATGCTCCCCAGAAGATGAATCCCTCCTCACTTCAGTGATCCTCTGACTCTTCCTCCAGCGCCGTCATCGGGTCGACGTTTGAAGTTGTCCGATACTTTTAAATCAACGTTCCCATCAGCTTCAGCTGTACTTAGTGTTTACTGATAATAACAAAATGTTGGCATGCCAACACGCAAAACAAAGTTGTTGAACATAATAAACATATGTGCTAAACATTAGCATGTTAAAGTCATTGGCATTAGCATTTAGCTCAAACAGGCGACAAGCTGTGAGTGACACGACACTTTATTTTATTTATTTATTTTTACTTGTCATTTCAAATGTAAAATATTTTCTAGTTTTTATTCATCTGTTGAAATTGAAGTGCAAAATGCACGCTTTCTTCCTACAACTTCTATTTATTTTATCTGTAAAAGGAAGGTTTTCTGTTTTTATATATTTTGAAATGTACAGCACTTAGAGTTAGTCTGTATTAAATGTGCTCTACAAATAAAGATTCTTATTATTCTTATTATTTGCATCAGGAGTACCTGATAATGTGTTTTTGCTTTCATGTATGAGCTTCATTCCAACCTCGGCAACAGCCGACAACATCTGCATGTAAATGATGCCGCAGTCAGTTTCAGAAAGGTCAAAGACGGTTTCTCATTTTTCACGTCAGACCAAGTGAAGACAGAGAGACGAGGGATGAAGCCAGCTCCGCTCTGGCAGGTTGAATGTTCAAATCCTTCCGAGCAGCTCCACAGAGGAACACGTATACATGCGGCTCAAAGTCCTCCGACGAGCCGTTGAGCAAGCCGTTCCTCGGCACCACCCACCCGGCATAAATAAAAACTTGAAACGCTGCCTCCGTGCCGGTTGGCGGGCCGTGGGAGCCGATCTGGCTCTGGGCCCGACAGCAGATACCCTGCTGGAGTAACAGATGGCCCAGTGCATCATGGGAGTTATGTCCACAAATATCTACTATAGTCCTAAATAGCACAGGAAGCTGCTGTAAAGGTGAAGAAGGCAGGTTGAGTGTGTCGCATCACAAACTGGTTTAACTATCAACACAACCTGTTAAAGGACATGCCAGTGTTTTAAAGGCACAGGAAACTGGTGTTTCATTCGTACGTCGCCATCACCAATTTCTTTCTCTTGTTTCCTACATTTTCTCTTCTTTAATTCCTGGTTCAGATGCTCTGTTTGGTTGCAGAGAAGCCAGGTCCAAAGAGAGAACACTGCTCCATCTGGGCGTCTGCTTTGATGTGAGATTGACAGTCATTAATAATTAGTGTTGGTAGGAAGTGACTTCTTCACTTCTACTATTATAGGTGAAACATTCACGTTTTCCTGATAGAACTTCCAAAGAAACACTTGATTCTAAAATCACTTAAATCAACCAATAAAATATTACGTCACTTCTGATTTCTCAGAATAAAAACATGACCTCGTTGTTCTCAGTGGTGGGAAAGCTCCAACAGACATTCACATGATATTATCTGTTGGGTGGGGGATGAAATATAACCCTAATCTTTCCTGGTGTGTCTGCTGTGTGTTTGTAGATGTTCCTCACCGTGTACCTCAGCAACAACGACCAGCACTTCAGCGAGGTTCCCATCACGCCGGAGACGCTGTGCAGAGATGTGGTGGAGCTCTGCAAGGAGCCCGGCGAGGCCGACTGCTACCTGGCCGAGACGTGGAGAGGCTCGGGTGAGTTTCCACTTAAAAACATAAACAAATATATGCAGTGTCCATACATCGTTAAGGCTTGTTATCGCAACTTATCTTATCAAGCTAACAAACTGGTTTCTTATCTGACTTTCCATGAAATAAGCAGTCTATGTTCTTGATTTTTAACCCCTCAGAACATGTGGTTGGAGAAGGGGAGCGGATGTTGGAGGTGTTGCAGCGATGGGGGCAGCAGAGGGGGGAGGTTCGCTACCTCCTGCGTCACCAGAGAGCTCCAGGAAGAGAGTCGGGTAAGCACCTGCCTCGCCACCGCGCAGCAGGATGCCACGTGTTTCTATGTGGGAAGCCAGTGAGGGATCGTGTTCTTGTCGCTGCACGAGGGGCCTCCCTCTGGTTCGTCAGAGCTCCTGTGTGAAGGGAGGGGGGATTTTTTTGGGTGGGGTGTGATTCTCCAGACTCCTCACAGGTATGAAAAGAAGCAGCTGGTGACTCCATGTGTGTCCATGAGGTGATACATGGCTGTCTACATCCTCCACAGGACAACAGTGGATGGTTCACAGAGATAAAGAGCTCAGTGTAGAGGACCGGGCCGTCCAGAAACACGGTGAAGAATAAAACTGAAGGAAAGAAACACAATACAGTTGTAAAGTTAGCAGTCTCCTGCCACAAAGCTTGATTGGCTCCAGTTAGATGTCTGAGAGGACGAGTCTTTATGTTTGAATTGTCTTTTATGGGTTGTAGAAGTTGAAGAAAGTCTTCTTTAAATAATAGATGTTTGAAGGGTTTGTTTTAAACGCTGTACAACGGTTCAACCAGACTTACAATTGAAAGAGCACAAAGAGGCGAAGATCAGTTGAATACGAATAGAAAAAATCAACAGTCATTGGTGAAATAAACTGGAAGCTTAACATCAAAATGTGTGTAGATTTAAATATGAACAGCTTCCTGTTTCTAATAACAAAATGAAATAAACAGGCAACGTGTTGCTTTAGCAAAGCTCTTCAAATGTCACAATAGAAATAGAAGGTTAGTGCAGGGTTAGCACTACTGGAATATCAGCTGATCACACTATGGACGGACAAATCACAGTTTAATCCTCTACAGTCTAACACCGAGTAGACTGCAGAGGGCCCAAAGAAAAGAAGATTCAATATTTAGAGCCCAGTTGCACCGATGTGGTTCAATAATGATCGAGGGTCGCTGAAAAATCCAAGTTCTAACAGTATTCTCTGCTGTCATGTAACACTGTGTGGACATCGACTAAAAGGAAGTTTGAATCATTTGTTTATTCTTCTTTTGGGGCCAAAACTTCAAATGTGAATAATACATTTGGTGTCTCCACAGCAGTGTATACGAACATGTGCATCAATAGTTCGCTCATTTCTTGTGAAGTCCTTTCCCACCTCGATGGTGGTTTGCCATTTTTCACACAGAGGAAGACTAAGAAATCTGAGTGCCCTTTCAATTTGATTATGATTTTCTGTGAAGACTTAAACCGAATTATCTGAACAGCCTCCAGTTATACAGAGTTCAGATTACACAATATCAGTCTGATAACACTCGGACCTGGCGTGTTTCTGGTTTCACACGGCAAAGCGAGAGAGGAATGATGTTGCTGTCGGGTGGAGCAGCGACCTGGCAGCTCCTTCCCCAACACATCGAGTCACAGGCGACGTGATAAACGACCAGCTGTGATTGGTCGAGGTCAAACACGTAGTCCGCCAAGTCACAGCAAGACTTCCTGACTGTGATCTCCTCCTCTGACTGTTGTGCAGATTGATCTCAGCTGTAGATTACTGCATCTGTGTATCCTGCAGACACTGTCATTTTGAATCTGATTTCTCTTTTATAGTTTCTCGTTTTACTCTTCTTTTTATTTTTACATGCTTTTTTAATTTTTTTATACAAAAAAAGGAAATGCATTAAAGCCGCAAAAAAACACTTTAAATGTTAATCCATCTTGTACTTTGGAGATTTGGTAGAAATCACTTTCTTTAGCTGCAATACTCTTGACATTTTATTAGGCGTAAGTTGTAGCTGAGAAAGTGCAAACTAATCTTAATTAGTAGTAAAAGTGCTTGTCAAGAGTGGAGTCATTCTGTGGGGAAATATGACAAACTTACAAACTGCACAAAGAGAGAATTTCCCTCCAGACAGACAATCAGATCACTGAGAACACTGAGTATAAATACTTCAGCTGAGTGTTCCCAGTAATCCAGTTGTTTTTTTGCGCATGTGGAATTAAAGTTAGCACATGGTGCAGATCAACGGCAGGATTGTCTGTACAGTAAAGTAATGGAGGAGGCTCAGTGTGTTACAGTGGATGACAAACTGTAATCAGCTTATGACTCAAGGGAGTCGAGTGTGCAGCTGCTGGACAAAAACAAAGAAATCCCCTCTGAGGTTTTCCTGATTAACAGTCGGACAGTTTCCTCCATCAGGTCTGATCTCTTAAATACTGTGCAGAAAAAAACCATTAGCTCAGAGGATAAGGCTGGTGTTCTTTTATATTTTTCTTATAGCCAACAAATCCCAAGAGCAGCATCAAACCAACAACATGTTAGTCCGTCTCCCAATACTTTCTGACTTCCTGTCTGTAGCTCTCAGCTCATTGGTTCTTACTGAAAATGTAAATATATTAAACCACAAATATATACTGTAGTTTCGTTTAAAGGCTCAGTAATTTCCTAAAGTTCACTGTAGTTTATATCAAACAAACTGGAGGAAATAGTGTGTTTGTTGGGAACTATTTTCAGCAGTGGATTTTTCCACATTTGGTGCTCAGGAAATGAATGTCAGACTCAAGCACTCAGATTTCTGACCTGTGGGTTTTTTTTCCAGATTTTTTTGCACCAATGACAAACAATTAGTTTTGTTCTTGTTGCGCTTCAGAAAGTTGTGGGATATCGATGTCTGTGAGGGTTTACGAGGACAGGTAACAGTGTGTCATAAGCCTAATTATGATAGTTATCATAGTTGATGGGGATGTCATTAGTTCTGCAGGTATTTGGTCATAAATCAAAAGCATTGGACAAATGAAAAGGTTGACCTGTTGGTGGCGCTAGATTCAAAGTCAGAGGGTCACTGTTAATCCTTGGGGGACCATTCATGTCTGTGCCAAATTTCAGCATCAACGCTCATTTTGTTTTTATATCCAGGTGGATCCAGAGCTGCAGATCCGATGATGAAGAGGAACCAGGTGAAAGCCTCTGTGGAGAGATGTGTGGAGAACGGGGTGAGACACTTTCACAGTTTCCGTGCGTCCAGTACAGGGACGTGTTTAGCCTAGCTCAGCACAAAGACTGGAACTGTCAGGCCTAGCTCCATTAAAAGAGAAACTAAATCCAGCAGTTAGCGTCTGAGCTATTGTTGGCACTCGGCACGCTAGAGCCTCCGTCACCTGGGCCGTCATTTGAATGTACAGAAAGTTGTGTCGTGTCTTGCTGCGCTTCGGTTATGAAGGCTGCACTGTTTGCGTCTCTGAAAGTGTGTTCATGTCCATTTGAAGGTGAACTCTGACTGTGTGTGTGTGTGTGTGTGTGTGTGTGTGTGTGTTGCAGGTCTCAGCTCCTCGTCTGGACGTGACACTGAGTGACCTGCAGGATCTGGCAACCAGACAGCAGCAGCAGATTAATGCACAGCAGCAGCTGCTGTCCTCCAAGGTATGAAACACCCAACACTCTACTGCTAATGCTAGTACTGATACTGCTATTACTATTACTGACATTGTTACTACTATCATTACCCATAATAGTACACTCATACAAATACTCAAATTCAGCAAATTCGGCAAACCAGTATCACTCCTGTTTCTAGTAGGAGCAGCAGCAGCACATGGCCAGATTACATTCCATTATCTATGGAGCAGAGGCTCTCAACCATTTGTAACTCAAGGCCCACTTCAAAGGACCACCTTCCCAAATAACTGAGAAAATAACACGTCATGACAAAAGAAATAGGAACAAAATGAACTGGGCTGTAAATGTTTCAGTAGAAATGACCCAAATACATGTTCTGCTTACCCTCAGCCATCACCGCCTGCCATTATGACTCAAAATTAAATGTATTCATATCTCCTCATCTCCCGCTTCGGAGCTTTTTCTAGTGCAGGGTTGTCTTCCGCTTCACTTTTTCGTTTGAAAAAGGATCCACTTTGTGTCACTGCATCCACCTGATGATGTGTGGTGATGATCAAACCTAACTCATTGAAATGATGCTTTGTTTGAATGTTTTTCATTTGTGTGACTTCTTGAGCACATTTAGATTGAAAAAAATAACTAGAAAACTATACTGTAAAAATATACAATCAATATATTTAAATTTATCCAGAGAATATTTGGTCGAGTGGCCATGTGAAGAACTGCAGTTGGCATCGTTTTTGCATCGCAATACGAATACGACATCATACATACATGGCCAGAGCAGGAACAGACAGCATTGTGTTTATTAGACACAAATGATTGGGAACTTGTAATGCTCGCATAAAGAAGCTCGTTGTTTGACTGTTGTTTTACTATTATCCTATTACTGACTTACTGACAAACAGTGCCACCAAAAAATACGTAAATAAAAAAAATACATTTCTGGTGAGCGAAGTGTCCACACCTTCCTGACTTTAAAGGCACCTCGACATGCATTCAGCTCAAACAGAGCTATTAACTGAATGTGTTTTGCCGGGTGTTGCAGGAGCAGCGGCTGCGCTACCTGAAGCTGCAGGATCAGCGGCAGCAGCAGCAGCCGGAGACGTCTGACCAGGAGCGACTGCAGCAGCTCAGAGAGAACGCACACAACCAGGAGGCCAAGCTGCGACGGGTCCGGGCCCTCAGGGGCCAGGTGGAGCAGAAACGCCTCGGCAACAGCAAGCTAGGTCAGTGTGACGACGGAGGTCTGGGTTGGCTAATTAACCATTTGTCATATATATATATATATATATATATATACGCTCACCCAGTCCTCTTATTCATCTGTGGCTCCTGTGTTTGTTGTTCCAGTGGAGGAGATCGAGCAGATGACCGGTCTGTTCCAGCAGAAGCAGAGAGAGATGCTGGTCGCCGTCTCGAGGGTGGAGGAGCTGAGCGACCAGTTGGAGGCGCTGAGGAGCAACAGACTGGAGGCTCTTCTTCCTCCTCCTCCTCCTCCTCATTCTCTCCATCACCACCAGAACACCTCCTCCACAGCTGAGCTGGAGCGCCTATATAAGGAGCTGCAGGTGAGCCCTGTAACAATTCATCAGGCCTTCATAGACCAAACGATTAATCTTTCATAGATTAATCGTTCGGTCTATGAAACGTCATAAAGTAGTAAAAAAATGACTCAACACGATTCCTCACGTCTTCAAAGGATATTTTCAAAACATACCTTCACTGTCAGAGTGTTCATGATGCTAACTAGCTCACTAGACAGCGACAAGCTAGTGTAGCTAGTTTGAGTTTAGCGGGAAGGCTACGCTAACTAGCTAATGTAGACGTTGCACTATTAGCTTCCTTCATACCAGTTTTTTGACTGCGCTCCGTCCCTGACACGGCAGTTGAGGAACAAGTTGAACCAGGACCAGAGCGGCAGGCTGCAGCAGCAGAGAGACAGCCTGAACAAGAGGAACCTGGAGGTGGTGTCGATGGACCGACGGCTGGCCGAGCTCCGCCAGCGACTCTGGAAGAAGAAGGCTGCCCTGCAGCAGAAAGAGAACCTGCCGGTGAGTGCACACAACCCCAAAAAATGTGCCAGAAAAATATTTACTTTTATTTTCTAGAGAGATTCTATTGGTCCTTTATACTGGGGCAACTTGTAATGAGCTTAGAATCAGGATACGCCTTTGTTTGCTAAACTTGCGACCTTCAAGTAGCTATTGTATTGAGCTAAGTATTCAGATCTTTTACTTAAAATTGCTAAATTCTAAATTCAGATCATATATATATATATATACTGTATATACTGTGATTGAGGGATTACCTCCACGTGGCTCTCAACATGGCAACAGTTGAGCCGGCAGCTAGCAGCTAAAGTTGCAAACAGCGCTAACAGTGCCAACAACAGCAGCAGTGCTGACAGAGCTTACAGTTTTTACCTGAGTGCAGAGCAGCTGCGATTAGCTAGCCACACACACGCACACACACACACACACACACAGGGACTTGCATGCATTAACGTGCGCGAGCGGCCGGACCGGCTAAACAAAGCACAGAGAAGCTCAAAAACACCACCGAGAGAGAGAGAGAGAGAGAGAGAGCGTGACTTCATTCTCTGCTCAGGTAAACATTACTCCACTATATCTTTACATAGCAAATAGCTACATTAATGCTCTGAATTTTGAACGAATCACCTTTAAGTGCAAATACCAAACCTTAAAAAAATGCTTTAACAAGTCAAAGTCCTGCATTGAAAAAAGTATAATTAGGAAAAATGTCCCCTCTGACTGTTATACTATTATATATTATATAATGAGATTATTACGTCTCATTTTGAACTAATAACTAATGATTATTTCCATTATGGATTAATCTGCAGATTATTTTCTCCATTAATTGATTGATTGTTTAGTTTTTAAAAGTAGTGAAAATATTGAGAAATGCCGTCACAAATACTCAGAGCCCAACGCATCACCTTCACAATATTTGTTTTGTTCAACAGTCCAAACCTCAACATTATTACTAATATATTTACATTATTTAAAGGGAAAGCAGCAAATCTTCACATTTGTGAAGCTGGAACCATGAAATGTTTTTACGTGAAAAATGACTTAAACCATCAAAATAGTTATTAATTAATTTCAACTTATTGATTTAATAAATACATATTTCCAGCTGTACTTTCACATTTTGATGTTTAGTTTGTAAAAATCTTTGTAAACTAACTAAAGCTGTCATTTAAATGTAGTGGAGTAGAAGAAGAAAGTAGAATGAGGAATGAGGGAAAGTACAAGTACCTCAAATTTATACTTAAGTAACTAGTAATGACTTAGTAAATATACTCATTTACATTACACCACAGCTTTCTGCCGCCGCCGCCAAGTTTCATTTGAGAACCGCTTTTCATTGGACAAAAACAAAAAAAAAAGATTTGAGACAAATATCGAATCGTTCCCTTTCAGGCGGCTTCAGACGGAGTGGCCCCTCAGCACGGCGTGGGCTCCAGAGTGGCGGCGGTGGGGCCGTACATCCAGTCGTCCTCCACGACGAGCTCTCAGGGGCCTCCTGTCCCGGCTCGCCACGAGGTTCTGGTGAAGCCGGCGTACCCGGACGGCACCGCCACACTGCCCATGCCCGACTCGTCCCTGAAGCCGCCTCCCAGACCAGTCAAACCCGCCTCAGGTACCGTACCGGGAGTTACAATAGACAGAAAAAGGAGGATATTTACTATGAGAAGTTATTTATTAAGATCTCAAACTGAAGGTCCAAGCTGTTTGGGACAGATGTCACAGTGCTTGAACACCAGTTTCTTTCCTCTTTATAGGTTTTGCCACATCAAAAATAGGCAAAGTCTCTGACTGGAGCAGCTCGTTTTCTGAATCCAGTGGAGGTTACAGCCACGCCTCCACCCTGCCGCGCATGTCCAGCGTCAGCGGCCAATACTTAGGTCAGTTACGAGTTATGAGCACGAATTCTACACAATATATACATTTATTTTTTGGCAAGAGTAAATGATTTGATTCTCAATCGGTGGCTACGCAATCGCAAATATCGACTGTTTTGAAAAGTCTCACTGTTGGTGCGTTCGTGGAGGCTCTAGATTCCAGGATTGACTTCCTGTCTGGGAGGTTTAAAACTGTGCTGATCTTGTTTAAAACTGCCACACGGTAGAAGACCATGGTGTTGATGATGATGATGATGATGCCCCTCTCATCCCTCTCGTAGACGGTAAGACCCTCACAGATAGGAAGGCCCTCTCTGGGTCTGACATCCCGCCCCCTGTCCCCTCGCGGACCAATCACATCACTGAGAAGCTGCTCAGGGACAATCAGGTATCGAGGGACTCTCACTTCTATTTCCTACTATTACATGTTCATTTATGTGGAGAAATTAAAATAATTAGCATCATTGTGTTGGACTATAGTGAGCCAGCAGCTACAGGTTCTGACTATGATGACGAGTGCAACTGTGAATCCTGTCGTTTTTCAAACTAAAAGATTTTTATGTCTGTAATCAATCAGATCCCCACATCAGCAGAATTCCTTTGCTTCACTACTAGATTTAGGGTTTGATTTTGCTCTGGTTAAAGAAAAATAAACAACAACAACAACAACAATACCATTGAGAATAAGAATAATGAAACATTTTAAAGTGACGGGAAAGCCTTACAGCTCATTAACCTTAGCTATGAATAAAAGGGTCATTATTTATTCATCAGCTTTCAAATACCAGAAATAAGATTTATGTCCTTCGCAGCAATTTCTTAAAATGTTTTTTTATTATTATTAAATTATTATTGTTTCTACGTAGGCCTTTATTACATTTCAGCTTGTCATGTTAATAAAATATATTTTCTAAATGTGCAAGTAGGCCGGAGTATCTGTGTAATCTGTGTATCCACTGAGTATAATGTTATTTACTTCTGTGTTAACTCTGTATTTCACCTTCAGGCTTCTGGTAAAGGTCCGCCTCCAGTTCCCAGTAAGCCCAAACCGTTCTCCTCATCCGGCCCGCCGACCTTCTCCAAGCCCCCCTACAGCACCGGGACCTTCCCCGGTAAGGTGCGGCCGGTCGGGGGCCACCTCAGGGCCGCGGGAGTCCTCTCCAGCCACAGCCACACCCTCCCTCTGCCCAAGAAGCAGGAGAGTCCGCCGGCCGCCGCCGTGCGGCCGTACACCCCCGACTTCTCGGAGGCCCCCCCGTCTGTGCTGCAGAAGCCTCAGACTCTGGCGGCTTCGTCCATCTACTCCATGTACACCCAGCAGGGGAAGGGCTACCTGCCGAGCGGCCAGGGCACGCTGCCCCGCAGCCAGCCCAGAGGTGATGCACCAACACGGCCAATAACAAAATGATTTAGGTTTTAATCAGGATAAGGTTTCAACAGATGTTTGTTTTGTCATCGCTGCCTCTGACTTCCATCTCTCCCTCCTCACAGTGTACGGGAAACCAGCTCGCGGGGGTCAGCAGACCGTCGCCTCAGACGCCATGAACTCTGGGCCTTGCGCGTCCGAAGGCAGCGAGGCTGACATCGGCGTCGGGGCCGAGACGGCCGAGCGCGGCACCCCGCGGCCGCTGAGCCCCACCAAGCTCCTCCCCTTCCTGTCCAACCCTCACAGGAACCCCAGCGACGCCGACCTGGAGGCCCTGCGCCGCCGGCTGCACCACGCCCCGCGGCCCCTGAAGAAACGCAGCTCCATCACGGAGCCCGAGGGCCCGGCGGGTCCCAACATCCAGAAGCTGCTCTACCAGAAAACCACTCTGGCTGCAATGGAAACCATCCCGATGGAGACGGTCGGTCCGGCAGGGACGTACGTCCAGCCTCACGAGGACGGGATGGACGGCGCCGATGTGATGTTCAGAGTCGACGACAACCAGCCGCTCGCTGAGAGCCCGGAGGACGGTGTGACTCCGCCCCCTCTGCCCCCCCGTGCACCCATCCTTGACCCCGCCGCCTGTCGCTCCCTGCCCCCCCCTCTGGAGGACAAGGAAGAGGAGGTTTGTCCGTCCGCCTCGGTCCGCCTGGACTTTTTTGCCGATGAGTTCCCCCCCTACCCGCCTCCACCTTACCCCAGCTGTGAGGAGGGGGATCAGGGAGATGACTCCTTCAACCTGCAGCCGCCGGAGGTCACGGGACAGGTGACGGTGCCCCCGGTGAGTGTTAGAAGAGTAACGGTTAACAGGGTACTAGAATACAAAACTTCTGGTTATTGCTTTGCTAATGAAAGGGTCACGTCACCTAAATGATGAAAAACGATCTCCTCTCTCAGGGTAAGAAGTCGATCCTCCGTAAAGCCGGCTCGGAGCGGATAGACCACAGCATGCGGGTCAAGTTCAACCCTCTGGCCCTGCTGCTGGACTCGTCTCTGGAGGGCGAGTACGACCTCGTCCAGAGGGTCATCTACGACGTGAGTCACTCCACCGTCTGCTCTTAATCTGCTGGTCCACCACGACACAGTTTGACGAAACACACATTTTCACAAACACAGAAAATGACCAGGTTGTGTTCTTTTGTTACTCTATTGAATTTTTTGTATTAGCGTTACAATTTAGATTATTGTGACTTCACGGAAGATTTTGAACGTTTTGAGCTTGAAAAACAATCATTTTAAAATCTATTTGGAATGACATGCTTGAAACCAGCATCTTTGGTCCGGATCACGTGAAACATAACGTAACCACGCGTCCGTCCTGCAGGTGGACGACCCCAGCTCGCCGAACGACGAGGGCATCACGGCGCTGCACAACGCCGTCTGCGCCGGCCACACGGAGATCGTCAAGTTTCTGGTTCAGTTCGGGGTCAACGCCAACGCTGCCGACAGCGACGGCTGGTGAGTTTGAACCAGAACGACATTACGGGTTCACAGTCCCGCCTCGCCAATGATTTAAGAGTTATTATTTCTGGATGTCATCTATGCTCGTCACCATTATTCTGGCCAGTTATTATTTTACATGGATGTAGCTTTCGTAGTTATGTAAGAAGAGGACATCCTCAATGTTTATTGCTCCTACAAAGCTGTGTTTGGCCGGCTTGTTTTTCCAACCAAGAAAATGGCTTCAAATCGGAGATGTGTGAGATGATTCAGACGTCTGGGTTCGAACCTTTCAAACCTTTCTTCCTCCCTCTCTCCTCGTCTCCAGGACGCCACTCCACTGCGCCGCCTCCTGCAACAATGTTCAGGTCTGCAAGTTCCTGGTGGAGTCGGGGGCCGCGGTGTTCGCCACCACGTACAGCGACATGCAGACGGCCGCCGACAAGTGTGAGGAGATGGAAGAAGGCTACGCCCAGTGCTCCCAGTTCCTCTACGGTGAGACTAAACACAACGCATGGAAAAACCAGAAGGGCCTCCGGCGGGGACCATTGATGAGGTCTCAGTGACCCCGGTGCCGTTACAGGGGGTCACATGCAATGTGAGGGGTCTCTGAGGGTGTTTTATTGTCCTGAGATAGTTTTAGGAGTTTTCAGGGTTCCTTAAGGAGCTCTTGTACGTTCTAAGTAGCTTTCTAAGGAAAGATTTGAGGGTTCATTGAGGAAATAATGAGGGTGCGTAGATACAGAAGTTCCCGGGGTCCCTGCTAGTGTTTCATGAGCCGTTATAATTCTGGTCCGAGAGAAATAGTACACTTCATTTCAGCAGTTAGTTTCTAAATGTCTCTCCGTGTGTGTTTGTGTGTGCGGCAGGCGTTCAGGAGAAGATGGGCGTGATGAACCGCGGCGTGGTGTACGCCCTGTGGGACTACGAGCCTCAGAGCGACGACGAGCTCGGCTTCAGCGAGGGCGACTGCATGACGGTGCTGCGGCGCGACGACGCGGTGGAGACGGACTGGTGGTGGGCGAGATGCGCTGACCGGGAGGGCTACATCCCCCGCAACCTGCTGGGGGTGAGATGGAGACAGAGACGCTGATAGCTCATAGAAAATAAAAAAAGGCCCGTCCGTTTACAGCAGCAGTTAAAAAAATAATTTATATTCAATTTTAAATTGTGAATTTCACGTGACCCGACCTTTCTGGTGGATTATGTGCAAAGTTACAGTAACTCTTAATTTGACTGGTTTTGTAATTTCCCATACATTTCCTTGGAGCACTCGAGGATTTCAGAGCAGCTGAAAATATGGATATTTTTAAACAGAAACTACAAACCTATTTATTCATTCTGGCTTTTTTGTGTTGTATGTATAAAAAACATTTTTTAATATTATTGCTTATTATTACTTGTAATTTTATACAGTTTCTTATGTGTTTTTATGCCATGGTTTTAGTCGTCATACTTTATTTTGCTCAAATTTTACTTTTTTACCTTGATAAATGTATTAAGTGTTGTATTTTATTTATTCCTTTAATGAACTGAACTTAATTTGGTGTGCATTAGTCTCTTCTTGTCGCCTCGTCAATCATTTGTAAAGCACTGAATTTGATTTGTGTGAAAGGTTTTATAGAAGAAACAACTTGATTGCTGGATTAATAATTATAGGAAAAATGCAGATTTTATTATGAGTTAGTTTCCAGAGAAATTTCAATGCAGCAGAAATTGTAACTACGGTAAAAATGTATAAATCCATTTAAGCTCAAGCCCTTCAAATATTAATTTCTTCAAAACTTTATTCTCCGTATGAATTGAATGGTATGTAACGGTAAGCAGCTACACTATCCATTAACAGGGATTCATTGGATGTGCTTTCGTTGAACCCTTTCTCCATTTTCCCTGTAAATATGAACAAAAAGAAAGTTCGCTTCCTTTCTAGGAAATTATACAGACACTTTGGGACGGTAAACTTAAATGTTGAAATTGTCTGCGACGGTCTTTTTTGTATATTTAAACGTGTGCAGTCCGGCTCTCTACGTTGAGCTCCACGGGGAATTGAACCGTCGACTCTGTCGGCTGTTTCTTCCTAAATCTGTTTTAATCAGGTTTAAAAGCGGCTCTGAGAATCCTCTTACGTAACAACTTTCACAATTTAAATGTTATCTTGATCTTCTTTTTAATGACACATTCTTTCCCCTTTTTATTTCCCAGCTCTATCTGAGGATCAAGCCGCGGCAGAGGAGCCTGGCTTAACCGCCGACTGACAAAGGACTCAGAATGTTACGAGAAGGAGTTCAAACCTCTGGACTCGAGATTGTGGTTAACAGAGAGAGACGATGTTTTCTGAACTGCTGCTGGACCTCAGCACAAAGAATGTCCTCATGAGCTCATTGTCATTGCTGGAGGGACAGAAGCACAAACAACAGTTCATCCGCATCCTCTGCTAAAATGAACAGATTATCACTTTTACCAAAATTCATCAGCAGATACTTGACTTTTGTCAGTGACTCGCACATCTGCTGCCCTGAGGCAAAAATGATTTTGGGTTCATGTTGTAATTTTTTTTAAGATTTCATTTTATTTGAATGAATAGCATCAGTTGACATAAAGACAGGAAACATGGAGAGAAAGAGTGTCGACGACATGCGACACATGCATCCCAACGGTTGGTTGGTTTTGTCTTTATTAAAGTATTTAAAGGTACACTCCCCTTTTGTTACAGCATCCACTGGTCTTCACCAAATGTAGCAAATATTGGAATCATAAAACATTTAGGAAGTGTTTTACCAAATATGGAGTTAATATTTATGTTCTTCATTATGTAAGGGTATCCCAAAACACTGGGTTTTCTCCTTTCACACGTTTGTGACTTGAGGGAACAAAACAACAAGTTAGTGGTTTGTGGGAATAAAATATGAACTTGTGCAAACAAGTTAGTGACGTCTGCAAACTTGATGATAAATTGTGCAAGCAAGATAAAAAAAAAAAGACCTTTAGTTTCTGTGGAGCTCTGTAGTGCAGATGATTTTTCACCAGGTAATTAATATAATTTGTAGCCGTTTTTTGTTGTGCACTTTTGCAGATTTGATCAAATCAGCTGAGAGCCTCAGATGAGCTCGACTGTAAACAGGCTGCCGTTAGTTAAGGTTAGTTTGATATTTAAGTCGTTAATGAACACATACAGGATCTATGTGAGAAGGAAAAGCACTCGTTTAAGAGTAGACAACGGTTTTATAGTTTATTTACAAGACTCCCTGTTCTGCTACAGCACAGAGTTTGTGTCATTTTTTTAAAAGATAAAGTCAGAAGCTGATTATTTTTAATTCCCCCCCAAAAAAAGACAATCTACATCAGCTGATATCATATAGTGAACATTTCAATTTGTAATCATTTGTCTTTTTTGTGTCGACATGAGGACTTAAATGACAAACTAAACGTGTAATCTCAGTATTGTTCTAATATACTGGACCAGTAGATCAGCTCAAATCAACTCCAAAGCCGATTTCAAATAAGAGGATGCAAGTGGAGTTTTTTATTTTTATTTATTTTAGCCCCCCGCTTCCTGTCTTTGTGCTAAGCTAAGCTAAACACCTGCTGGACCTCTCTGTGTTCTGGACACACGGATATGAAACTGATTTCTTCATCTCTGACTCTGGCGAAGACGGAGAACAAGAAGATTGTTTTTAAAATAAAAAAGTAAAATACATCACACCTTCTGTCCTCTATGCTCCATTTTCACATCCGGCAAGAAACATGAATGATATAACGTAAGCGTTTCAGTCAAGTTGTTTGAACAGTTTATTTATTAGTTAGAGGGACAGTCGGGAACATCCACTCTTTAACGTTTAAATGTCCAGCTGGTGGCCTCTCAGCTCGGCGCTCTGCAGCATCACATGCAGACTCAGCAGACAAAGTGCAAAGAACTCCATTTGAACCGGAAGCAGGTTCAAACGCTACAGGATCCATGGAAAGTACATTCGATATTAAGGTTTACAATTGCACAGAACCTCAGAAAAAAATCAAATAAAAAAACGGTTTCAAACACTTGATATATTACTTCATACTTTAAATGAGAAGAGGTTCAAAGAGCATGCAGGTTATGTTTAGCAACAAGCTGCCTGGCACATCAAACCTTTCTACACGTGAACGCGCGATCGGAACAAACTGGAAACCCCCAGATGCAAACATGAAGTCATTTGTAGATGAAGATGTTAAACGTAGAAGCTTCAACACCTCAGAAGCAGCTCGAGCTCACGAGTCTCAACAAAGTGAAAGTAATAAAAGGCTGTAAAGTAACGTTTTCTCCTAAAACATTGTTCTGTTCCCCAGAAACACGGTGAATGATTCATCTGAGAAAGAAAACAGATTGTGGTTTATTATCTATTGTGGTCATTAATATCGGGCTGAATTGGGGAAAAGTCAAACAGGTTTCTGCTCCAGAGCCCCGTGGGCTGGACAGAAGGGATTCATCGTGATGATTAAAAGTGAATAAAGTGCAAAAAGAACGGAGCGTAATGGAACGAGCCGGTGGGTTCAGTCTGAGCTCTTGAGGAATGTTGGGAGGCCTGCGGGCGTCGGGAGTCCTTTAGTTTGCACATCTAAGCGCTCTAATGATTAAAGTAATATAGAAGCATCCTCCATTCTGGTCTCTAGGCTTCAGTTTCTCGGTTCAAATTTATGTTCAACTCTAGAGTGAAAATTACAAAAACATTGTATTTAATTTTGATTCCACAAACTAATGAAATTATAATTATAAAAGCACACAAATGTTCTTTTATCTGATAAAATACGTTTCAGGGATGTCAGGGCCGCACGTTTTCCTCCAAAATCTAAACGAAAGCTGAGACGATTAATCGATAATCGATCAACAGAAAATGTATTGTATGTATAATCTAATCTTTAATCACTTATCATTCATAAACTACAATCCAGTCTCTTGTTAACGTTTCTCTAATGTGAGGATGTGCTGCTCTCCTGTTTTACACGATTCTAAAGAGAATAGTTTGGGTTTGAAGAAGTCACCGCGGACATTTTTCACTATTTTCTGAAATTCTGTTAATTAATCTATCAATTAATCAGCTCTATTAATGAATCTATAAATGATTCATCAATGAGCTGAAACGTATTTAACAGATTAATCAATAATGACGACATACAGTCAATACCGCCGTATGACTTTAACTGTGTTATCGACAGCAAACTGACCCCCGACGCCCACCGCTGACATAAAACATTCACCTTTTAGAGTTTACCGGCTGGAAAACATGCGACATGTTTGATGAGACGACACCTCACGCTGCTGGGAAACTCCCGCTGGAAATAATCCCCCTCGTCAGATGTCATATGTGGTGTGAAGCGTGTGGAGATGTTGAGATGTGTTCCAGTGTTCCATCTCTTTAAAACCACCCTTCTCAAATCCGCCCCTGAAAAATAATCCACGAGGTCAACCGGCTTAAACTCAAGACTGCTGGGAGGAAGATGATGATGAGGAGGAGGATGAGGAGGAGGATGAGGAGGAGGAAGTCTCTGACAGAAGCATAGATCCCGGACGGGAGAATTGAAACCGCTGGCATGCGGCGGGAGAGCGAAGCAGATGCTTTGATGACGTCCGACCAGTCGAGAGTTCTCCCGGAGCTCAGCATCTGTCGCATGGGGGGGGGGGGGGGCTCTAATGCTCCTGCAGGTTCTGGTCGTGGTTCTGGTTCTGGTCGTGGTTCTGGGAGGCGGGCAGCAGGCGGGTGACGTGGCCGATGCCTTTGGTGACGCCCTCCCTGAAGAGCAGCTTGGCGCCCAGTCGCAGGTACTCGGGGTGTTTGATGAAGCAGAAGCGAACCACAGCTCTCTCGCCCGTACGCAGCTCGTCCTGCAGCAGAGAGAGAGAGAGGGGGGGGGGGTCACATGTTGGAACATAAAGCCGCCACAAGATGGCGATCACACGCGCTCGACATCATCCGCACACCGACCTTCCCGTGAAGGCACTCCACAGTGGCCGTCTGCCTGACGTTGCCCACGTGCACGGTGACCTGTGACCCCCGGCGGAAGGTCTTGGCGTGGAAGAGCAGCACGATGGCGGCTTCAAACTGACAGCAGATGGTCGGGTTCATCTTGGGACTGACCATCACCATCCCCTGCAAACGCACATCGCCGTCATCGCTCGCTGACATCAGCTGTACATTGTACTTTTTTTTTTTGCAGAGTTGTTTGTTTGGGTGAGGACAAAGTGAGCCAGCAGTTTTAAAGAGAGCTTTTATATCTTTCCTGCCACGACAACAAAACTAAAAGTTTTTATTACACACCAGCAAACAGAAAAGATGGATGGACGAAAAATGTCTAATGTTTCATAAGGTCACCGTCTTCTTAAATCTAAGCTTATTCGTGGCCCTTTTAGGACATCTCTGGCTCGGCTGTTGCTCTGAGCTTAAGTTTAGCATGCTAGCGTTAGCTTGTTAGAAAGCTAATTGTATGGTAAGTCAATGGAGCAGAACATGCTAACGCTATGATTACTGCTGGCGTGTGTGGGATGACGGTCCGTCAGTTAGTTCAGTACTTTGGTTCAGACTGAACAACTATTGGATGGATTGTCATGAACTTTGGGGATCCTCTGATTTATGACCAAATACCCGCAGAACTAATGTCGTTAACAAAACTAAATAATTGAACACAAAGCAACTCGGAGCCAAAGAACCTCTTTACACAAGAAAAGAAAGACTCATTCTGTAAAACAACTTTGGATTTCAAGTGTCACCTGGCTGAGGGATCAGAGATCCTGCTGGATCAGGACCAGGACAACATCAAATCAAACAGACAGTCTCTAGGTTCACGTGACCTCTGACCTTGCGCAGCAGCGAGCGGTCAAAGTTGCCCAGAGCCAGCGTGGCCGCCTGTCCGGCCCTCAGCACCCTGCAGGCCGAGCGGTTCCTCTGGATGCTGCCCACCTTCAGACGCAGGAAGCGGCCCTCGTCGGTGGGACCGACCACCAGCCGCTCGCCCTCCCGACACACGCCGCTGAAACACACACACACACACACACACACACACACACACGGTCGGTCCAATTACTGCAACACACTCGGCGCAGTTACACTGAGTTTCAGACTTTTCCAAATCCTGCATGAGCTGCGTCGTGTTCCTCTCACCTGTACAGAGTTCCTCCCACCACAGTCCCAACGTCAGGAACAGAGTAGATCTCATCCACCTGCAAACACACAAACACACACACACACACACACACACACACACACACACACACACAATGGAAATCTCAAGTCAGCTAGATCTTTGTGTTAATGTTTTATAAAAGTTGCATTAGGATCCTCAAAACGTTTACAGGGCTGAAAACCTCCAATGAACCCGTCAGACGGCGAGTTACACCACTACATCTGTCTCTCTGTGTGTGTGTGTGTGTGAGTGTGTGTGTGTGTGTGTGTGTGTGTGTGTGTTTGTGTACCTGGAACTCGGTGAGCTGCTGCATCAGCTCCTCCTGCTCCTTGCTGTTGCTCAGTGGAGGGAGGATGTTCAAGAAAACCTTCAGGAGGTCCAGATTCTCTCCCGACACACTGGACAGGGTGAAGATAGGCGTGATGCTGCACACGCACACACACACACACACACACACACACAATGGAAACATTATCACCACACTGACAGGTGTTTCTAATATTTTGTCTACTGTGGGCAAAGTGGTGACACGGTTTCACCCAGGTCTAAAAAAAAATAACGTGAAGAATAACGACGGTGGTGTTAATGTATCTGCCCTCACAACGTCTCCAGTTAACATGGAAACCAGCTGATGTGTTACACCGGTGTTCTGCCCTTTGCTTCCACCTGCAGCAGCTGACCTGTACTTTCTCTCATGCTGACTCAGCACCGCTGCAGGAGGTGGTGCACTAACGTCTCAACTCTGTCACAGTCATGTTCTGTAGAGTTAAATCCACTGACCATCAGATGCATTTCATGTTCCCAGGTAGTTTGCATCTTTTAACATGAGAGCTGTTTACGTCGCTCCTCCGGCTGCTGCTCAGCTTTCAACCCACATCCTGGACTCAGAGGAGTCCGACCCAGACTGTAGTAGCTTGAGAGAGAAGACTGCAGTAGTTCACAAATAGTACTAATACATATATGCTTGTAGTATCAGTGGTATTAGTACCCACCATACAGACTGAGTGAACTACAGTAGTATTAGTAGTATTTAGTACCCACCATGCAGACTGAGTGAACTGCTCCAGTAGTAGTAGTAGTAGTAGTAGTAGTAGTAGTAGTAGTAGTAGTAGTAGTATTAGTACCCACCATGCAGACTGAGTGAACTGCTTCAGTAGTAGTAGTAGTAGTAGTAGTAGTAGTAGTAGTAGTAGTAGTAGTAGTACCCACCATGCAGACTGAGTGAACTGCTTCAGTAGTAGTAGTAGTAGTAGTAGTAGTAGTAGTAGTAGTAGTAGTAGTAGTAGTAGTATTAGTACCCACCATGCAGACTGAGTGAACTGCTGTGCGGCCGTCACGGCGTCGTCTGGGTTGGACACCACCATCGGCACCTTGTTGCAGCCCGGCTGCTTCAGGAGTCGCTCCAGCTGTCGGACGGTTCTCTCCACAGTGCCACGGGAGCACAGGTCCACCTTACTGACCACGATGAAGATGGGAACTTTCAGCGCCATGGCCAGGCCCAGGTGCTCCCGGGTCGTGCCGGCTGGACGGAGGAGAGCGGGAACACTGTGAGCATGCTGACATCAAAATAAAATACTTCATTACCCAGAAACCATCTGGCAGGTACCTGGAGAGAATCACACACTAACAGCGTTTTTTTTACAGTTTTAGTACTTCTAGAAAAATGTGTGTGCTTGTATTCTAATTGCCTTTTCACTTGTAAATATAAAATCATCATCTATCTAAACCTAAATAGAACCAGTAAGTTAAATGTAAGACTTTTGAGACCTTTTTAATACCACTTAGAATGTAGTTTAATACCTGTTTCATGGTCATACTGGCATGAGTATGATGGGAAACCAGTAGGGACGACATGACCTAGAAATATTTATTATGATACCACATTTTTATCAGTACTTCCCAGCAGTTTATAACAGTAATTTCTACTTTTATCAAACATTAAAGTGACCTGGATAAGCGGCATAAAATGGATGGATGGACTAACTATTTAAAAAGTCTTTACTAAAGTCTTCACTTGTTTATTCTAAGTCGTATTAGCTGTTGGAGCTGACAGTTGTGTGGAATCACTCCAAACTTTCTGATGTCGCTACAGAGACAAAACCTCGAGACTCTGAGTCTCATCTCCTGTTAACATGGATCACTTCTGACCTCTAGTGGTGACTTTACGGTGTTGTTCTTAATTATTCCTCCAGCACTGAAAATATTCATTTTGCTTCAAGAAAATAAATGTAGAAAAACACTTTAATACCAAACAGAAACAGACACTTTAAAATCCCATACTGACTACTAAGAGATGTCAAACATCGACAAACACCGATGTTCTTCTGTATTAGACGTTTGTGGGAGATCGAATCAGATCAATCAGCAGGACTGATAATCATGGATGAACAGGAAAGATTAGGGCTGAAACAAATAGTCCACTAACTGATTAGGTGATTTATTGCAACTATTATAATCATCCCCTTGAGCTCAGGTAGAAATGTGATGAGCGTTTTTCACCCACCAATCTATAATTAATTGAGAGATAATTGGACGATTAATTGATACTGAGATAATTGTTACTTGCGCGTCCGAACGGGATTGTTGCATAAATGTGATACCTTGATTTTCAGATTAAAATGAACCGTGTCACGATGTCTACTGCATACATCATCTCACACACACACACACACACACACACACACACACACACACACACACACACACAGTTCTAAGTGTTCTGATGTTGTTGCTTCCTGTATGAAAGGCGTGGCTGCAGCTCACCAATGCCGGTGTTGGCGCTCACCACCAGCATGGCGAAGTCGGGGCAGTAGCTGGTGAGGCCGAAGATGGTCGTCTTCAGGTACTTGTGGTGTCCGGCCAGATCGATGAAGGTGATCATCTTGGAGGAGCTCTCACAGATCTCCTCAGCTGTCCGAGACTCGCTGTAGTTCACCACCTGCACCGGCCCACGTATTGTTATCAGGATTTTATTAAAACCCCAAAATATTTGTAATCTGACATCCACTCTCTCTCTGCCGTCAGTGTGCTCACCTCTCCTTTGCTGTTGAAGCCGAGGATCTCGAAGCTGATGCTGGAGGTGCGTCCGGTCTGGATCTCGTGCAGATGTCTGAAGAGGTTGAGCCTCGCTCGGCCTCGCCCGTTGTCCAGCTCGCCCTGCGTCAGGACGCCCAGCAGGGTCGACTTCCCCGAGTCCACGTTCCCCAGAACAGCCACCCGCAGGTCCAGGAACTGTCCCGGTCCAAAAACAAAAAACATGACGGAGGAGAGGGATCATAGTCTCTACTTTAAGCCTGTTTAAAAGAAAACTGCTTCCTGCAGCTGACGTACATTTGTTGGGGTCCTGTTTTAAGTCAGTAGGTGCGCTTTGCATGCTGGGATGCGGATGACAGACAGAAATAGTTGCTAGCAGCTGTCTGGAGAATGATATGACGTCTGACCTGGACTTGCTTTTTTATATATTTAGGCCGATAGGAGCTCCTTTGTTTACTTTCTCACTCCGGTCCCTGACACATCCAACCAATCAGAGGAGAGAACGCTCTCACCTGACACACACACACATCAGGCACAGCAGCACCTGGAGACTCTCACCTGCTGATCATCGGGGACTTTTCGAACCAGGACTTCTGCGATTTTGCGCGTGTTTCTGTCCAAGTCGTAGTCCACCTCCCTCTCTCGGAGGAGAGTGATGTCGGCACCGACTCTGATGAGACAGAGAGGAAAAAGCTGATCGGACAGATTACAACTCACGGCACATTGCTGCATTCAGGTCACAGCGCTGCCCGCCATCTTCCAAAGCAGAGCATGAATTTTAGTTTAAATATACAACTAAGACGAATTATATGTCAAATGTATATTCTGTTCGCCACATTATCCTCATGAATAATTTACTGACTGTTATTTGTTGTTCTTTTAACATGACAGTGACTGTGGTTAAAGTCTCTCTGCTGTAACACCTGACAGTCTGACATCACCTGTTGTCGTAATATCATCCTGTCTAATATGTCTGTGACTGTCACATGACCACCTCTCTCTTAATCAGGGACCACTTTGCTTCAGAAAGATGTTGTTTGGCTTCATGTGATAACATTCCCTGTTCATGTCTGTCCCAGTGCAGCTCTGCTATGAGGACACATCGTTAACAGGTGTATTAATGTCGCTCTTGTTAATGAAACTTCCCAGAAGCAAAGCGTAGGAGACAACCTTTTATGGCACTTTTAGAGGCGTGGATTATGCTAATGATCAAATCTCACTAACGTGAACAGGTGTTGTTCATAAAGGCTGAAACGAGCGATCAACGACGAGTTTGTCCCGTTAAGAGAGTTCTCTCACAGATAGAAGGGTTTAGGATAAGAGCATAAAAATGTGGTGATACAGAGTCTCAAATCCGGCGACCTACTTCTCTGCCATCCTCTTTAAGGTCTTGAGCGAGGCCTTCATGTCGGCCTCGGTCAGGCCGACCAGCAGGCCGTTGTCCTCCACTCCGATCTGGTAGACGGCCTCCCCGCGGCCCTCCTGCAGACGCCACTTCAGCTGCGTGGCCAGATGCTCGAAGCGGTACTGCGTGGGATTCACCAGCTTCAACTACGGCAACAGCAGAGAGACAAACATGATGACACAGCAGGTAAACACCCGCAGAGCACACAGTTCAAACGGAGCATGACACAAACCGGCTTTACGTTTGATCCTAAATGTAAAGTAACAATATATTTGGGACAGTCCACATATATTAACTCACGATCATTTTCATCATCAATCAACCCGACGAGTCTTTTCTCCATTTATTGATTCATAGTTTCCTCTATAAAATATCAGAAAATAGTGAAAAATACTTACTTATAATTACAACAAACTTGTGTCTCCAGGTTTGTCCACCAGAGAGCACTGATGAGTTTATTCATACACTGAAATGTCCCACTCACTACATATCTTTATAACTATTCTTTAATAACCGAGATGATTATCAGGCAGTATATCAGTACAGCTCTTTAATATGAATAGTGTTGTTGGCCTCAACTGTCCGCTATCATTACAGCTATACATTGTAACTATGAATATAAACACAAATATGACAAACATGTAACAAACATAATATTTAATTTAATATATTGGTTGTGATGTTTTGGTCCAGAGAGTGTTGGACAGACAGACTAACGGCTGACTAAGGAGATGATTTTAATAGGATAACCCTTTAAATGCTGGAACAGGACCAGTTCTGTGTTTGATGTTTTTACTCTGTCACAGTCTTGTTAAGATCATAACGTCTATAAACACTGAAGACTGAGGTACAAAGTCTGTTTTAATGGAGGCTAACAGCACTGGGTGAGAAACAAGAGTCTCACCATGAGCTTTAATCAAATTAAAGTAGCAACATTAAAACTGATGGAACATTAATATTGTCTTTAAAGTAAAAGCAGGCTGGTGGTCACAAAGTTAAATTTAAAGATATTTTAATGCAAAATATGAATTCAATGAAAACTAGTAGGGATGATAAGGCCTAGAATTATTCGAGAATTCACGTTATTAACGTGAATTCATTTATTGATTATTTATATAATATTTTACCCAGCAGGATATGCCAAAAAGGGCTTCAACAATTAACAATAACTTTCATTACTGCTCTTTATTGTCGAGGTAAATCTATTGTGAAGAGTGTTTGTTATAGTTTACCAAAGCCGATTCAATATACTATCATGTATGACAAAGACAATCATCAATGTTTGGCATGTTTGCTTAAAATTAACATTTTTTGTTAATCACAACAATATTTTAAAAAATATCATGAATCATTAAACCCAATCTGTCCCCGGATAAGCTGAATAAATGGATAAATAAATGGATTTGACCAATATAAAAATAACACATTAGTTTAAGGTCCAACTATAAATTAAAGTCAGAAGTCTGGAACAAGAGCACTGAGGATTTTCACGCCAGTTTTTAACTAAAACAAATCACATTTGATGACAAATGTTACTTAATAAAGACCGTTGAAAGTAAAATTCAGTGTTTTTTCACATCTTCAAAAGGCCTTTTATTGAGGAAACAATAACCTGCTTCAACAGTCCAACCGTAATCCTAAATGTCGTCCGTCCCATAAAACAGAGATTCTCTGAGCAATGAGCGACATTAGAGAAGGATACAGAATACATTCGCCACGTTCTGCAGTTCATATGTTAGTGTGAAAAATGCTAAATCAGAGCAGGAAGGGAAGTTACCTTGTACTCAATGTTTCCTTCTTCAGCCTGGAAATAGAAAGAAAGGAGACACATGAGGACACTTAAGGACAGATTCATGTCACAACGACTGAACTAACCACTGTGCACACTGTACGGCCAACATGTGCACATACTTTAACCTACTGTCTGCCCTTCAGTGCTGATGAAGAGAAATATTAATGCTGCAGCACACAATGATATCTTTTAGACAATAGTGTTCTCTCCATCTCTCCGTTTGTGTTTGTCTCTTTGAAAATGAAAGTGAGGCCTGTTATGGATCCAGGAGCTTAACTATGATATTATTTTATTTTTTTAAGAAACAACACTCATATTTAACATTTTATTATTAAATGTTGAGACATTTCTGGCTGACAACTGTAACTGCAGTAATATAATAGTAGTAATACTACACTATGCATAGCAGTAATAATATGGGTTTATATCACTGGGTTAAGTGACAGATGTATTTATTACCAGCCCGTGTGTGAGCAGTAAAATGCACTTCTGAGAAGGATAAAATGACCCAAATTCATTCACCATTCAAGCTATTTAAAGTGTGTTGTGATGAAGGAACAGTTCATTAAGATATAATGCTTGACTCTCACATGTTCCTACACCGAGATGACGGTCTAGTTTATTCAGCACACAGTAGAACTGACTGAATATCTATTTATCACTATTATCACAGTTACATAGAAGATAACTTAGTCGCTTCAGGTGTTATGGACGTTGGAAGCTAACAAGTACAGCCAACGCTGCCTCTTGGTGTTGAACCAGTTGCTGAATTATTAATGGCTCTTTAATATTTCTGAATATATATTGAGTTAGCTTCTATGACCGTTGACCTTTAACTTACAGACGGTTGGTTCAGGGTGTCACTATTAGCCTGAAGCTAGCTAGCTAGGTTTGCTGCAGGATGTCCCGTTAATCCTCCGGCTAAAGGACGGTAGCTATATACCTCCGGTGGGAAATACGGCGGTGGTGTTTTGTTGTTCCTGCTGTTCTTTTTACTCCTTCTTTTCCTGCCTCGTTTGCCTCTTCTCGTTCGCGACTTTTTCGACGTTTTCTTCCCGTTATTGCCGGAGCCGGAGCCCTGTCCGTGTCTGTTGTTGTGTCCGGGCGACACTGCACCACACTCGGACAAATCCACCATCGCTGAAGCTCAGAAGCTAGAGATCCCCGGGAGCTGTGTGAAGTCTAAAATATAATAATAATAATAATAATAATGATGATAAAGCTGCTCTTTCGAACATCACATCTACCAGAACGCACGGCCTGCCTGCGTGAAGACCTGCGGCGGAGGATGCTCTCTCCTCAGCATCATCGACGCCATCAAGTCTGCTCTCCTTCACGAGACGCGATACAGCTTCCGGTTACAACTTTCAAAATAATCAGCAGCTTTAAAAAATAAAGGGGCTTACATTTCAAAGTAAAAGTACATTAGTGGTCACACTGAGTTAGTTAGACCTGAATTAGCAATAACACCATAAACATACTTGGTCTCAACACACATTGACTTTATTTCTGTTATTGTGCCACAATGATTATGACTTTTTCTTTCATGTCTCGTGGAGAAATACAAACAATAAAAACATCACACAACTACTGACACGTCACCCATTCAATATTTCTTTCTCCCATTTTATCATCTGTAATAAAAAATGTGGGAAAACCACAAGATTTCAGTGTTGTAGTTTGTCCATAATTTACTTTTTTTAGTGATCGTGTCACAAACCAACACATTTTATGCGTTCACTAATTAGAACATTCAGATTCAGATATGTTAGATTTATTGGAATCACATTGGGTTGTTAATGTCAAAGACCCTGATTGTCCCCTTAAATTTACCTTTTAAATATAAAGTAAGAAAAAAAAATGTCTATATATGTGTGTGTGTGTGTGTACACCCTCTGAAACCATGACATAAACTGCATAGCCTATATAGTATAGGCTGGTGTGAAGCCTTTTCTCCAGTGGCCAACATCAGGATGAATGATCTTGAATATCTTGAATCTTGTAAATTATTTTGTTTTTTTACCTTGATAAAAATAAAAACAAAAAAGACCCTTAGATCTAGAGGCAATACAAAATTGAATGGCTAATGAAATGAAAAACTACATAAATGCATCTTAGACATTACAACTCAATAACCCAATGACATAATAACTAGTGAAATGCCCAGCATGATTTATAATAACCCAAAATCCAAAGATATTTGGTTTGTTATCATAGAGAACCCAGAAAATCTGCAAATATTCACATTTGAGATGCCGGAACTTGTGAATTTTGGACACTTTTGCTATAAGAAATCGCTTAAACAATTATATTAATAGTTGCAAGATATTCTTTCTGTTTATTGACTGATAAATCAACGAATAAACTTATTTCATCTCTTAAAAGCTCACAGAAAGAGACCCCTGTGTAAATAACTTTTTGTGACTGCTGAATTGTTGTCATTTCCCCATTTCAGATCAGGATACTTCCTGTTTTATCGGCACCATCTCCTTCGACATCATTACTTTTTCAGCTACACTGTCATCAATGGTGGAAGAAGTATTTAGATCCTTTATTTGAGTAAAAATACTAAAACTACACTGTGAAAATACTCCCCAAGTAAAAGTCCTGCATTCAAAACCATACTGTGTAAAAAGTACAACTGTATTAAAATGAAGTTTTGTTTGTTGTAAGAATGATGAGATGAGTTTGTCAGGTTGGAAACACAGGTGTGGTGACATGGTTAAATGAGTGAATGAATCAGGTGTGTGAAAGTAGTTGGTAAACAGACATCAAATCAACTAATTATATAATCACATTATGCAGACAATGGGTTTAAATTGTATATGACAATGAATCTTTTTCATTTGAATATCATCAGTCTACTCAGTTTGATTGACAGGACAGATGATCAGAGGTGCAGAGTTTTTACCACCATCATTCTTACATGGACTGAAGTATGGGAAGAGATCGTCATAGAAGCAGCAGTCAGTGAAGGAGTAGATAAGAGCTGCAGCATCTACGTCATAGAAGGAGACCAGACCCTCCTCATAATCCACAAACACCCCCACCTTCTGAGGCTGAGACTTCAGAGAGAGACTGAATGGAGGTTCGGCAAGTATGTACAGATATCCATTATTAAAAAGCATGGTCCAGCAACCAAAATCAGGGCTCATTGTGATTTGTCGCTTCCTGTTGACCGACTCTCTGACCACTCCTAAAGACCATGTAGGCTTTCCTTTAACTTGAACCTCAAAGTAAAATCTGCCAGAAGAGAAACTCGTTTTTCCCAAAACACCAACACAGCTGGAAAATCTCTCTGGATTGTTTGGGAGACTATTCCAAACTTCATCATGATTCACTTGCTTCCCATCATCAGACAGGACGAGACTGGGATTTGCTGTATCAGGATCAAGAGTCACATCCACTGCAAACTTCTGGACCCTCTTCAGCTCAGCTTCAACCAGCTTCTTCATCTTTTTACTGAGCGTCTCCTCCAGCAGAGTGACAGCTCTCCTCACAGTCCCCTCATGTGATGCTGCAGGAACACTGACCTTTGTCCAGTCCTTCAAGGATGGAACAGCTTTCAGGGATGGGAAGCTCTGGAGAAGATGGAGGTGGTCTTCAGAGAGTGAGAGCAGAACCACCTCAGTGCTTCTATTCATCAGCTCAGAGATTTCCTGTTCCAGCTCTTTGATGGAGTCTTCAGCTTGTTTCGTTGTCATTTTCTGCTTCTCTTCTATTATTTTGATGAGCTCGTTCAGTCTTCTCTCAACTGACTCCTTCAGATCAGTGAAGACCTGAACACCTTCTGCTTTCTCTCTGTCTGCATCTTCCTCACTGAGGTCGACTGAGTGTTTGATCTCCTGAATCTTCAGTCGTCTCTTCTGGATCATCTGCTGAATTTCAGTCTCCACAGGGTCGATCAGCTGATGTCTTTTCAGGCCTGACATTGTCAGATGAGGCTCCAGGTGAGTCTCACAGTAGGAGGCCAGACACACCAGGCAGGACTTCAGGGCCTTCAGTTTGGTTCCAGTGCAGACGTCACAGGGAACTTCTCCTGGTTTGGACTCTTGTTGCTCTGAGCTGCTGGTTTTCTGTTGAGCTGACTGTCTGAACTGAGCAACTATCTCAGAGAACAAAGTGTTGACGTGCAGCTCAGGTCTTGTGTTGAAAACCTCTTTACACATGGGACACTGGCATCTGTCACTAATATTCCAGTGTTCAGTGATGCAGTTTTTGCAGAAGTTGTGTCCACATGATGTGCTGACTGGATCAGTGAACACATCCAGACAGATGGAGCACAGAAACTGATCTTCAGATGACAGATAGTTTGCAGCAGCCATATCTACACACTGAGAACAAAAGAGAAAGAGGGAAAAACATTTCAATCACACGAGTCTTGAATCATTTTTAATTTGCAATAGTAGAAGTATACAAATACACAATAGTGATTCTATGAGGTTGTAATGCTCATAACTCACAAACTAACTGATTAGATTGATGAATGCAGAGAGAACTTCAACAGTAGCGGTGGAAAACTATTATCTTCTGTATGGCGAAATCTAAGACTCAGATTGTGAGGCTCAGCTCTTTATCCTCAGACTCAGGTTTTTATGATCAAAGCTCGCCACTTTTTTTGGGTGGATTTCCAATTTGATTCAATAAAATCAAGAACAATTAAAGAATAGTGAAACATCTGCATCACCTACAAGGCTTTCTTCATACATATTTTAAAAATACACATTATTTTAGTACCAGAAGCTTCAACTAAGGGGAGTGTAACGACGCTATGGAGATGTATTTTAATAATAATATTCATTACTGATAGACCAGAAAAGTCTGAACAGTAATTCATTGTTTATTTTGTGTTAATTATTTGTTTGCTTGTGTTTCTTGACATCAGCTTGATATCAGTGGACACTTGTAAGCTCTGATCAACCCAAGGCTGCCAATGGTCGACTATAGTCTCCATCCGGTGAGATGAATTAGGAATCCTGCTATGGCGAAGTCACGTTGGCTTCACTGGTTAGATTGGTTAGGTTTAGACATGAGGAGTGAGATAAGTTAGGGTTAGGGTAAGAGTATCAGCGTAAGCGAATCAAAGGCAGAGTATTGAGAGTCATGCCTTCGCAATATAAAAATATATGTATATTGCACACAGTGATTTAGACTAGGTGTGCATACAGTGTAACTATTCACAAGGTTACAGTTTACAGGACTGTTAACACACACTTTAGCCTGGACCAACACACCACTTATGCCAGGCTGCTGTATGGCATGAAACGTAAAAGTGTGATCACTGTAGAATTAGGGAAAGTCATTTAAAATGATGTCCCACTTATCTGAAACGTTTGACTATTATGAAAAAAACGAGATTTAAGTTTTGTGGTACCGATTGTTGAAATACAGTAAATATTATAAACTGTACTCACCAGTGTTCGGCAAAGACTCCGGTCTATTGTTGAGAAAGACCTGGTGAACTTCAGACAGAAACCCAGAGACGTGTCTCGACTTCAGCCCTGCTGTCGCGCTGACAGTTTTATCTGAGGAGTGTGACGGTGAAGCTCTCCTCTCGCCAGTGTTGCTCAACCTCTTATTGCAGATTATTTGTGAGGTTTTATTGCCTCCTTCAGGTATGAACATGATTTTAGTGATATATATATATATAACACAAAGGAATTTATTTTTTAAGGAGCAAAGTGACGATGGACCTGGGTTTGTTGCAGATGTTTTACTTTTTATATTTTCCGTTGTAGAAGCACATTTTTACAAGTTATTCAAACATACAAGACAACAGTCCCTTCACAGTGCTCTGCAACAATCCCACTGTCAGTCCAAAGTTCAGCTCAGTGCGTAGCCTATTTGTTCACCGTTTCATGCATCAAAACTTTATCAACCATCAATAAATGTCAATTTACCAAAAGCAAAACATAACAACCCATATATTTATCCATCCTTCACTCTCTCTTATTGTGTAAAGAAGGTTTAATTCAGAAACATATCTTGTGTGATTGATAATAATAAAGCTTATTCATACAACACATATCAAAGCCAGCAGCAAAGTGTTTCACAGGCATAAAAAGAACAAAGGATAGCATACAATGCAGATAAACACACATTTATATTTATACAAACACATATGAATATGTTAGAAAAATACACCCGAGACCGATGGAAAATCATTAAACAATTGGCCATTTATTCTTGCAAGAAGGAGACAGAGTTGATTCACATACAGTATACATGGATCAAGGCTGCTCCCAGGTCTGACTCTGAGCCTCGGATATTTATACCAAGTAAACAAGTGTCACATGCAATCTACGTCACAAAAGCATAACACACACAAATTGCCTTCATTCAGCATATTCTAAGTATCGGGACACTTTAACAATTCGTTCTAGTACAAAGGTCACTTTTATCATCGGAAGACGCCATGAAGTAATGACGCCGTCTACAACGTTATTTACCATTACAAGCAGTGCTGAGTGTTCTTTCGGATAGACTAAACAACTGTGGCGCTTAATGTCAGAGGAAGTTCACACAACAAGGACACATAAGGACACCAGACTTTGTAAGCACACCTTATAATTAGTCATTTAGATTTTCCCCAACAGAATAAATCTGAACCTGCAAACCACAAGTAGCCATCGGATCAACAGGATGCAACTGTTTCTATACCATTCATAGTTACAGGTGATTATACACTGATTAAAACATAGTTATGAATATTAAATTCCATTGCTGCCAATTAATCCCCCTAAATGTTACACACTGTTCCTTTAACATAATATCATTTGAGAAAGACATCCTCCCTGTTAACATCTATAGAGATATATAGAGTTATACCCACAGTCCACAATCATACTGACAAATCATATTCAGATGAAAACAAGTTACATGTGATGTTATCACTAAATATGCTCATTTATTAGCATAAATTACATTCATTATTTTTATCTCAAAATTGATTTTGGTTTGTTCTTTTAATTCATTTGCGTCCTAGTATTGACCGCTGTGTCATTATTGCAGGATGAAAACTTTGTCTGGTGTATATTTACACTGTGGACGTAGAAAGACTAATTTATTGCGGTTATGTATTGTTGGCAATGCATTATTGTTCAATCATAAAAATCAGGCAGTTTGATTCACAGGAGAGATGGTCAAAGGGGTGAAGTTTTTACCACGATCATTAACACCAGGGCAGAAGTTTGGGAAGAGTTTCTCAGTGAAGGAGCAGCCAGTGAAGGAGTAGATAAGAGCTGCAGCATCTACGTCGTAGAAGGAGACCAGACCCTCCTCATAATCCACAAACACCCCCACCTTCTGAAGCTGAGACTTCAGAGAGAGACTGACTCTAGTGTCAGCAAGAGCTTTGTACTCATTTCCGTTTCTCAAACATATGGTCCAGTAACCATTCTGAGGACTCAGTGTGATTTGTCCCTCCCTGTTGATCGACTCTCTGGCCATTCCTAAATTCCATTCGGTCTTTCCTTTAACTTGAACCTCAAAGTAAAATCTGCCAGAAGAAAAGCTCTTCTTTCCCAGGACAAAAATACAATGAGAAAATCTCTCTGGGTTGTTTGGTAGTTTCTTCTTCACATCACAATGTTTCACTTGTTTCCCATCAGCAGACAGGATGAGACTGGGATGAGCTGTATCAGGATCAAGAGTCACATCCACTGCAAACTTCTGGATCCTCTTCAGCTCAGCTTCAAGCAGCTTCTTCATCTCTTTACTGAGCGTCTCCTCCAGCTGAACCACAGCTCTCCTCACAGTCCCCTCATGTGATGGAGGAACACTGACCTTTGTCCAGTCCTTCAAGGATGGCGCCGCTTTCAGGGACGGGAAGCTTTGGAGAAGATGGAGGTGGTCTTCAGAGAGTGAGAGCTGAACCACCTCAGTGCTTCTCTTGATCAGCTCAGAGATTTCCTGTTTCAGCTCTTTGATGGAGTCTTCAGCCTGTTTCTTTGTCGTTTTCTGCTTCTCTTCTATTGTTTTGATGAGCTCGTTCAGTCTTCTCTCAACAGACTCCTTCAGATCAGTGAAGACCTGAATACCTTCTGCTATCTCTCTGTCTGCATCTTTCTCACTGAGGTCGACTGAGTGTTTGATCTCCTGAATCTTCAGTCGTCTCTTCTGGATCATCTGCTGAATGTCAGCCTCAGTCTTCTTCAGCTCGACCTTCTTTCCTTCATATTCTTCTTTCAGAGGAACAACATCATGCGTCTTGTGATCTAAAACAGTGCAAAGCGTGCAGACACATGTCTGGTCGGACTTACAGAACAGCTCCAGAGGTTTATCGTGCTTCGTACACATCCTGTCTTCCAGGTTCTCCACAGGGTCGATCAGCTGATGTCTTTTCAGACCTAACATTGTCAGATGAGGCTCCAGGTGAGTCTCACAGTAGGAGGCCAGACACACCAGGCAGGACTTCAGGGCCTTCAGTTTGGTTCCAGTGCAGACGTCACAGGGAACTTCTCCTGGTTTGGACTCTTGTTGCTCTGAGCTGCTGGTTTTCTGTTGAGCTGACTGTCTGAACTGAACAACCATCTCAGAGATGAAAGTGTTGACATGCAGCTCAGGTCTTGAGATGAAAACCTTTTTACACATGGGACACTGGCATCTGTCACTCGTATTCCAGTGTTCATTAATGCAGTTTTTGCAGAAGTTGTGTCCACATGGTGTGCTGACTGGATCAGTGAACACATCCAGACAGATGGAGCACAGAAACTGATCTTCAGACAGCAGATTGCTGGCAGCAGACATATCTACACACTGAGAACAAAAGAGAAAGCGTGAGTAAAAACGATTTTAGTACATCATTAATTATTCGATTTTTAGATTCATTTTACTCAACTTCTTGTCAGTCTTCACTTAATGCCATCTGACCAGCGACATTATAGAATTAAAAGAGTGTAACTTCCTGTTTGATTAGAGCTGTGAGTTTTGTGTTAATGCTATTGAAACACAGTAAATATGATCAGCTGCACTCACCAGTGTTTGGGTCAGTTGTTGAGAAAGTCCTGACGAACAAAGTGTAATATTTCTTCAGACAGAAACACAGAGACTCGTCTCGACTGCAGCTCTGCTGTCACTCTGACAAACATTAAGTTTCACTTCAGGAACGTGACGTTGAAGCTCCGCCTCTTACAGCAGCTCTGTTTGTGAGGTTGTGTTTCCTCCTTCAGGGTCAGACATGAGTTTAGTTACAGACATTTGGCAGAAGAGGAGTTTATTCTCTAGGAAAACTATTTAGTCTTTTTTTATCTTCCTCTTCCTGCAGCCACCAGAACCCTTTTCACAAAAAGAAGTCAGTCCTACATGTAGAAATATATTTTTGGATCGGCAGGAAACAAAAGTGCCTTTACAGTCTTCTTCAGCTCTGCAGCAATCTTACTGTCAGTCCACAGTTGTATGTACAGTTAATGTTGTAACCTTCTCTTATTGATATTAGTCACTAAATCAGACCAGGAAGTTGAATAGTGTGCAGTCTGTTCACGCCTTTAACAATCGCTCCTCCCTGTGATGTGTGCTGTGCTGACATCTACTGGTCACAGGAGGGAAACACAGCACACCTGTGAAAACGTTGGTGATTTTATAGACAAGACTCCATTTTTAAATAACAACTTCAACGGCTTCTTCTTCTGCACAGGATTTTACTGCCGTGATACTTTACAGCAGAGTAATTTCATTCATTGCAAAACATGTTTTCATTCACTTTACAGCATCTGTTGTAGTCCCTGACACATATCAACCTTTTCTGTCTTTTAGGAATGAGGTTGAGGACTCAGTGCTGGACGAGGTCACTGGTATCAAATAACCTGTCATGGAAACCTTTTAAAACCAATGTAATCTGGTAATTATAGTACTCAAACACAGGCTGAACAGACATCCAAAGAGCTTTATGTAAAACGTTCAAAAGAAAAGAATGAAAGAAAAGAAAAGCCAACGAAATGCTAATTAAAATAAATGTATATTAGTACCATTATATCCAAAACCCAGGAATTTACATACAAAAATCAATATTATTCATCACTACATTGTTGAGTATATCAGTAAACAAATCTATACATTTCTCTTTAAGAAGCAACACCATAAAATAATCCACATTTTAACAGTGAACTCTTAAAGTTCATGTTCTCACTTCTTATGACACACTGAGTGACAGAATAACACAAAAGAGAAAGTAATGACCAATCACATCCAGATGAAAACAAGTTTACACCAAACATTACCACTCAATGTGTACATTTGTTACCATAAATGATAATACATCTTCATCCACCTGTTATTGTTTGTTTAGTTCTTATGTATTTAAATGAATCACATCCTCGTGATGACTGTGTGAAAACTTTGTCTGCTATATATTTACTTTGTGGACATGAAATGGAAAGATTAATTCAATGTGTGTATGTTTCACTGAGAAAGCTTTATAGTTCAATTAGTTGTCGATCATAAAAAAAGATCAGACAGTTTGATTGACGGGGGAGATGATCAGAGGGGCGGGGTTTTCACCAACATCATTATATTCAGGACTGAAGAATGGGAAGAGTTTCTCTTCGAAGGAGCAGCCAGTGAAGGAGTAGATAAGAGCTGCAGCATCTACGTCATAGAAGGAGACCAGACCCTCCTCATAATCCACAAACACCCCCACCTTCTGAGGCCGAGACTTCAGAGAGAGACTGACTGGAGGGTCAGTAGCAGCTTTGTACACATTTCCTTTTCTCAACAACATCGTCCAGTAACCATCCTGAGGGCTCAGATTGATGAATCCCTTCCTGTTGATCGACTCTCTGACCACTCCTAAATCCCATGCAGTCTTTCCTGTAACTTCAACCTCAAAGTAAAATCTGCCTGAAAAAAAACACTGCTTTCCTAAAACATAATTCTCTAAAGAAAATCTCTTTGGAATCTTTGGGAGTTTCTTCTTCACATCACCATGTTTCACTTGTTTCCCATCAGCAGACAAGATGAGACTGGGATAAGCTGTATCAGGATCAAGAGTCACATCCACTGCAAACTTCTGGACCCTCTTCAGCTCAGCCTCATCGAAGAACTTCTTCATCTCTCTACTGAGCGTCTCCTCCAGCTGATGCAAAGATCCCACCACAGTCCCCTCATATGACGGTGGATGGACACTGACCTCTGTCCAGTCCTTGGTGGGTGGAGCAGCTTTCAGGTACTGGAAGCTTTGAAGGAAGTGAACGTGGTCTTCAGAGAGTGAGACCTGAACCACCTCAGCGCTTCTCTTCTTCAGCTCAGAGATTTCCTGTTCCAGCTCTTTGATGAAAGCTTTGGCCTGTTTTTCTTTTCTTTTCTGCTTCTCTTCTATTGTTTTGATGAGCTCGTTCAGGCCTCTCTCAACAGACTCCTTCAGATCAGTGAAGACCTGAACACCTTCTGCTTTCTCTCTGTCTGCATCTTCCTCACTGAGGTCGACTGAGTGTTTGATCTCCTGAATCTTCAGTCGTCTCTTCTGGATCATCTGCTGAATTTCAGCCTCTGTCTTCTTCAGCTCGACCTTCTTTCCTTCATATTCTTCTTTCAGAGGAACAACATCATGCGTCTTGTGATCTAAAACAGTGCAGAGCATGCAGACACATGTCTGGTCGGTCTTACAGAACAGCTCCAGAGGTTTATCGTGCTTCGTACACATCCTGTCTTCCAGGTTCTCCACAGGGTCGATCAGCTGATGTCTTTTCAGACGTGAAGCTGTCAGATGAGGCTCCAGGTGAGTCTCACAGTAGGAGGCCAGACACACCAGGCAGGACTTCAGGGCCTTCAGTTTGGTTCCAGTGCAGACGTCACAGGGAACTTCTCCTGGTTTGGACTCTTGTTGCTCTGAGCTGCTGGTTTTCTGTTGAGCTGACTGTCTGAACTGAACAACCATCTCAGAGAACAAAGTGTTGACCCTCAAATCCGGTTTTGTGTTGAAAACCTCTTTACACATGGGACACTGGCATCTGTCACTCGTATTCCAGTGTTCATTAATGCAGTTTTTGCAGAAGTTGTGTCCACATGATGTGCTGACTGGATCAGTGAACACATCCAGACAGATGGAGCACAGAAACTGATCTTCAGACAGCAGATTGCTGGCAGCAGACATATCTACACACTGAGAACAAAAGGGAAAGCGTGACTAAAAACGATTTTAGAACATCATTAATTATTAGATTTTTAGATTCATTTGACTTAAAGTCTTGTCAGTCTTCACTTAAGGCCATCAGACCAGCGTCATTATAGAATTAAAAGAGTGTAACTTCCTGTTTGATTCGAGCTGTGAGTTTTGTGTGAATGCTATTGAAACACAGTAAATATTATCAGCTGCACTCACCAGTGTTTGGGTCAGTTGTTGAGAAAGTCCTGACGAACAAAGTGTAATATTTCTTCAGACAGAAACACAGAGACTCGTCTCGACTGCAGCTCTGCTGTCACTCTGACAAACATTAAGTTTCACTTCAGGAACGTGACGTTGAAGCTCCGCCTCTTACAGCAGCTCTGTTTGTGAGGTTGTGTTTCCTCCTTCAGGGTTAGACATGAGTTTAGTTACAGACATTTGACAGAAGAGGAGTTTATTCTCTAGGGAAGCTATTAAGTCTTTATTTATCTTCCTTTTCCTGCAGCCACCAGAACCCTTTTCACAAAAAGAAGTCAGTCCTACATGTAGAAATATATTTTTGGATCGGCAGGAAACAAAAGTCCCTTTACAGTCTTCTTCAGCTCTGCAGCAATCTTACTGTCAGTCCACAGTTCAGCTCACTGTTTGTCCTGTAATGTTGTAACCTTCTCTTATTGATATTAGTCACTAAATCAGACCAGGAAGTTGAATAGTGTGCAGTCTGTTCACGCCTTTAACAATCGCTTCCCCCTGTGATGTGTGCTGTGCTGACATCTACTGGTCACAGGAGGGAAACACAGCACACCTGTGAAAACGTTGGTGATTTTATAGACAAGACTCCATTTTTAAATAACAACTTCAACGGCTTCTTCTTCTGCACAGGATTTTACTGCCGTGATACTTTACAGCAGAGTAATTTCATTCATTGCAAAACATGTTTTCATTCACTTTACAGCATCTGTTGTAGTCCCTGACACATATCAACCTTTTCTGTCTTTTAGGAATGAGGTTGAGGACTCAGTGCTGGACGAGGTCACTGGTATAAAATAACCTGTCATGGAAACCTTTTACAACCAACGTAATCTGGTAATTATAGTACTCAAACACAGGCTGAACAGACATCCAAAGAGCTTTATGTAAAACATTCAAAAGGAAATAATTAAAGAAAAGAAAAGTCAACGAAATGCTAATTAAAATAAATGTATATCAGTACCATTATATCCAAAGCCCAGGAATTTACATACAAAAATCTATATTATTCATCACTACATTGTTGAGTATATCAGTAAACAAATCTATACATTTCTCTTTAAGAAGCAACGCCATAAAATAATCCACATTTTAACGGTGAACTCTTCCAGTTCATGTTCTCACTTCTTATGACACACTGAGTGACAGAATAACACAAAAGAGAAAGTAATGACCAATCACATCCAGATGAAAACAAGTTTACACCAAACATTACCACTCAATATGTACATTTGTTACCATAAATGATAATACATCTTCATCCACCTGTTATTGTTTGTTTAGTTCTTATGTCTTTAATTGAATCACATCCTCGTGATGACTGTGTGAAAACTTTGTCTGCTATATATTTACTTTGTGGACATGAAATGGAAAGATTAAATCAATATGTTAATGTTTCACTGGCAACGCTTCATTGTTCAATTAGTTGCCGATCATAAAAAAAGATCAGACAGTTTGATTGACAGGAGAGATGATCAGAGGGGCGGTGTTTTGACCACCATCATTCCTACATGGACTGAAGAATGGGAAAAGTTTCTCAGTGAAGGAGCAGCCAGTGAAGGAGTAGATAAGAGCTGCAGCATCTACGTCATAGAAGGAGACCAGACCCTCCTCATAATCCACAAACACCCCCACCTTCTGAAGCTGAGACTTCAGAGAGAGAGGGACTGAAGGGCCATCAAGAGCTTTGTACTCATTTCCATTCCTCAACCAGATGGTCCAGTAACCATATTCAGGTGTCATTGTGATTAGTCCCTTCCTGTAGACTGACTTGCTGGCCACTCCTAAATTCCATTTAGGCTTCCCTTTAACCTGAACCTCAAAGTAGAATCTGCCTGAGGAGACACTCTGCTTTCCTAAGACAAAATTATAATGAGAAAATCTCTCTGGGTTGTCTCGGAGATTCTTCTTCACATTACCATGTTTCACTTGTTTCCCATCATCAGACAGGAGGAGTTCAGGATGAGCTGTATCAGGATCAAGAGTCACATCCACTGCAAACTTCTGGACCCTCTTCAGCTCAGCCTCCTCGAACAGCTTCTTCATCTCTCTACTGAGCGTCTCCTCCAGCTGATGCAAAGCTCCCACCACAGTCCCCTCATATGACGGTGGATGGACGCTGACCTCGGTCCAGTCCTTGGTGGGTGGAGCAGTTGTCAGGTACGGGAAGCTTTGAAGGAGGTGAACGTGGTCTTCAGAGAGTGAGACCTGAACCACCTCAGCGCTTCTCTTCTTCAGCTCAGAGATTTCCCGTTCCAGCTCCCTGATGAAAGCTTCGGCCTGTTTCTGTGTCGTTTTGTGCTTCTCTTCTATCGTTTTGACGAGCTCGTTCAGGCCTCTATCAACACACTTCTTCAGAGCAGTGAAGACCCGAACACTTTCTGCTACCTCCATGTGGGCATTTTCCTTCATACGCTTCACTGTGATTTTAAACACCTGAATCTTCAGTTGTCTCTTCTGGATCATCTGCTGAATTTCAGCCTCAGTCTTCTTCAGCTTTGCCTTCTTTCCTTCATATTCTACTTTCAGAGGAACAAACCTGTGCGTCTTGTGGTCTAAAGCAGGGCAATGCGTGCAGACACACATCTGGTCGGTCTTACAGAACAGCTCCAGAGGTTTATCGTGCTTCGTACACATCCTGTCTTCCAGGTTCTTCACAGGGTCGATCAGCTGATGTCTTTTCAGACGTGAAGCTGTCAGATGAGGCTCCAGGTGAGTCTCACAGTAGGAGACCAGACACACCAGGCAGGACTTCAGGGCCTTCAGTTTGGTTCCAGTGCAGACGTCACAGGGAACTTCTCCTGGTTTGGACTCTTGTTGCTCTGAGCTGCTGGCTTTCTTTTGAGATGACCATCTGAACTGAGCAACCATCTCAGAGAACAAAGTGTTGACTCTCAAATCCGGTCTTGTGGAAAAAGCCTCATTACACAAGGGACACTGGCACTTGTATTTAGTGCTCCAGTGTTTAGTGATGCAGTTTTTGCAGAAGTTGTGTCCACATGGTGTGCTGACTGGATCAGTGAACACATCCAGGCAGATGGAGCATCGAAACTGATCTTCAGACAGCAGACAGCTGACAGCAGACATATCTACACTCTGAGAACAAAAGTCAAAGTATCATCAAAGGTTTTGCTACATGTGTCATTTTCATGTGTATAAAAAGGTTTTAAAGTATGATAACTGCAATATTTAAAAAAACATCTTATTGAATCCTATGTTCCCTAATTCCATTAGATCAGTGTCAGTATGATATGATAAGAGTGTAGCTTCCTGTTTGCTTAGAGCTGCACGTTTTGAAACACGGTAAATATTATCAGCTGCACTCACCAGTATTTGGGTCAGTTGTTGAGAAAGACCTGACGAACTCAGTTTAATATTTCTTTAGGCACAGAGACTCGTCTCGACTGCAGCTCTGCTGTCACTCTGAAAAACATTAAGTTTCATTTATGGAATGTGACGTGGAAGCACCGCCTCTTACAGCAGCTCTGTTATTGGAGGGCTTGTTTCCCGTTTTTCAGGGTTAGACATGATTATAGTTACAGACATTTGGAGCAGGATAAGTTTAACCTATAGGGATACGTTTCACTTGCTTTATCTTCTTTTGTCTGTTGTGTGAGTTTATTGCAGCTACCACAAAATAAAAGGTTAATCCCACACCAAAATATATCTTATGTTGAGCAAAGAACAGCAATCAAGTACAGTCCTCCACAGCTCTGCAACTATTTGACTGTCAGCTCACTGTTTGTCCTGTAATATTCAAAATGTCTCGTGTAAATCTTGTATTTTCGTCTTGTTGCTAAATCAGAGGAGGAAGTTGAAACTCTCTTCCCTCTAAATGGAGCTGTTGTCATCTCTGGTGGTCACAGGAGGGAATCACATGTGACTCATCTCAGAGAAGAAGACACCAGTTTCAAAATAAAACGCTTCAGCGTTACATTAATGAGCTTCATAATAACAGGTAGTGGTGTATCCAAAGATTATCGTCAGATGATCAGAATCAGCTTTATCAGCCAAGTATGTGTACGTAGGCAAGACATCTGCCTCTGATTTCTTGTAGCTCTCAATGTACACACAGACTTATCATTGATTATTCTGCTGATTATTTTCTCAATTAAAGAAAATTGATGATTCACTTTATCTATTTAGCATCAGAAACAATGAATATAATATTTTACAATGTCCTCGAATCAAAGGTGACATCTTCAGATATTTTGTTTTGTTCATTTACCAGTAAAAAACAAACAAGATATTCCGCCTACAAAGATATCAAACTGAGATAAGCAGCATATTCTCAGAAGCTGAATATTTTGCTCTTTTGCAAAAAAAATGATTCAAACAATTTTTCATCAAGAGAGTTGCTCATAAATATTATGTCCATCGAATAATTGATTATTTGACAAATAAATTCATCTCTTCAACAGTAATTGTCAAAAATATGCAAGCAGAAGTGTTTAATGTTTGCACGTAAATTGTTAATCGGAAAAGTAATTTGTATCTGCAAGTGTTGTAAAAATAAGTATAACATGAAAATACTCAAGTAAAGGTGGAGTAAGCCTACCTCTATGAGGCTGCTTCATTCTCATTGGTCTCATTTATGGTCTAATTATGTACACAGAATCGATATAGAGCTAAAAACAAAAAGCTGGACAAAGGTACAACATAAACATTTGTACAACTATAAATACATATTAAAAAAAATAGACAGTATATACACGTACATAGCCTATAGGATAAGATAAGATAATCCTTTATTAGTCCTGCAGCAGGGAAATTAACAGGATTACAGCAGAATAGTTGAGTATATATATAGAGTGGATAGTAAAATCAAGAGACATAGTAAAAACAAGATCCAAACAAGTATTATAAATAAGTAATAAACAGTAAAGAATATTAACTAAGTAAAGAATCCACAATAACTAAAATATAACTATAACTAAAAATATTGTATATACAGAAAAAATACATTTGATTTCAGTGTATTTATATTGCAGATATATAAAACAAATAATGCCATTTGTAAACAGTAAGACAACACTTGAATAAATCTACCCAGATATATATCATTTTACACTGTCATGAAGTGTTTTTGGAGACCATAAATTGTATTTGAAGTGAAGATTTTAACCAGCACACATTTATCACAAACGAGTCTCTGCGTTTTATTTTGAAAAGTGACGCCGGAAGTAAGATACACATTTGTTTTGCTAGCTAACTTGATGGTAAATAAGGAAGCTGGTGAACAGAAACTTCACCAATTATGTACCGTCTTAAATCAATGACCCCGGTTCTGTGAGGGCAGTTAGGGGTCTAAATGTCTGCGTGAGGGTCTTCAGACACTTACTTCACCGACCCACTCTGATTTATTTGCGGTCACTGCGGATGCTAACTTCGGCTAGCCTGAAGCTAACGTCACCGTAGCTCCTAACGGAGCTGACAGAAAGAAAGTCCTACTGATTCTTGCTTGTTTTTCAAAATTTATTTCCCCCAACTGGTGCACCGCCGCCAGCACAGTCAGTGAGTGATGTGGAAAGCAACTTTACAAGCGTTCGGTGTTTTGCTGTTGGCCTGGCTGTTCTTCGGGAACTCTGTTCTCGGTTGGTTTCAGCAAAACAACGTAAAACCCCAAACGCAGCACAGCGAGGATTCGAGCGAAGCCTCGTCGGACAGCCAGGACCAGAGCTGCTTCTGCCACGTAAGTGTAACATTAACCGAAGAGTGCTTGTGCGGAACCTTTATATTCAAAGCGACGTTGTTACGGTTTTTATAATGTTATGTTCAGCTTTTAAAACGTGGCAATTACGACACGACAACAGCTAGCATTCAAGGAAATCTTCTAGCATTTTCTACTGTCGCCTTAAAGTGACGTCTTCGTGTTTGTGTGTGATGCTAGCTAGCAGCGACACTGTATGAAAGTCACATTAATACTCTATTTAGTCTTCTCTCAGTTATGATATATAAGTTTAGCCTTACATATATACATTATATATATATATATATATATATATATATATATATATATATATATATATATATATATATATATATATATATATATATATATATATATACTTTACATATATATATATATATATATATATATATGTTATATTACATTGTCTTCATATGAATATTTACTCAAATTGAAGCTTTTCATAAAAGTAAATAGTAACGGCGATTAAAAAAAATAAATACAAATATTCAGAATCAAACGTCTTGAACTCAAGACACAGATGATTACTTTTTAGCCAAACTGCTGTTATTTCCATTACTAAGTAGAACAGCGTGGTGTCCCACGATTGGCTGCTGCCGAGCTACCGCGTGGGAGTTGTAGTCTTTTGAGCCACACCCAACAATCGCTCCCAGAGGCCTCAGCACCGAAAGAGGACTACAAACTGGGAGGCGCTGGCGGAGAGGGGCGGGATTAAGTGTTTGACAGCTGATTGTTTGGAGGCGTGGCCTCTAGATCGCGTAGGACTGGACTGGAGGTCTGAAATGACAGCTCAGCCCTCAGACAGAGCTGCTGCTGCTGCTGTGACATCTGGGCGCCAAGTTCACCGAGAGGAAGTTTTAATTTGGAGTTGAAACACAGGAAACAGAAGTAGAGACGCAGAAAGATGCTTAGAGGGATTTGCCTCTTCCTGCCTTTCGTGGTGCTCGGTGGACAGCTGCACTTAGAGGTTTGCTTCATTGTGATGAAGTTTTGTACTTTACTGAGGCTTTACAGGTGTTTGTGAACAGCCGAGGGGCAGAAGGTGACACATGTCTGACTCACTGCAACACCAGAGAAAAGGGAAGTGCTTCATGCGACACCGAATAGAAGGAGCCTATATATGTAAATAGGCTCTAACTGTTGGTAAAATAGGAACTTCTTTGAAAGAAAAGCTACATTTAAGCCCAACTAAAAAATAATCCTTTTTCAACTGTTGTTGGAAACTTCATAACTTTGTGAATGTTTGCCCGTTGACCAATTTCTAATTGTTGCATGTTAAATATCAGTAATATGAAGTTTACATGACTTACTTACTTTAACTGGGTGATGATGAAACGCTGACATGGTCCTTTTAACGCAGCGCTTCTGTTTCTGCCAAAAACCAAAAGAGACGCGTAGAGAAACGGAGCTTTGAATGGACTTTGAATTCCTACTCAGTAACACATGAGGTACTGTGTTGAATGCTGTTTTAACTTATTTACTTTAGAGCTGAAACAATTAGCCAGTTAATCAGTCAAAAAAATGACCAAAATAGATCATTTTTAATAGACCAAACAATCTGGTTTTAGATTATGAAATGCACTCAGCGTTTGTGTTTTTGTGCAGTTAAACCAGGTGTGTGCAGTGGATTAAGTCTACAGGTGGAACAGAGTTAACGCATAAGCCAATCCAAAGCCTCCTCACCACACCCGGGTGGTGCTAACGCCCCCCCACACCTTTAACGCCTTCCTCTGATTACTGAACTCATCAAGGCTCTGTTTTTACACTCTGGTCGTTCAGTTGCTCCTCGGGTCAAACACATTTGTCTGAGTTTAAAATGTGTGCAGGTGGAGGTGCACCGTCCAGGTGGAGGTGTGAATGATGTATGTGTGGGTTCAGGTAACAGCGGTGGATGTATTATGTATGGACGAGCAGCAGCCGGCGGCGGTTCGTCCGTCTGCTGGCCTCCTGCTGTTGAAGGGGAGGCGGAGCCTCAGCGGTGAAGCAGGCGGAGGCGTTGGTGTGCTGCAGATCAACGCGTAGAAGTAATGAAGATATTAATAAGACTTTATTTATGCGTCACAATATAGAATACAATCAGAAAACACAACACGTAGGCTGAAGGCAATGAATTGTAATGACAATGCATGTTGTAGGTGAGCTTAAATTCTAGTTAGAGGCAATTTAGAAAATGATTTCATCTTTTCTGAAGTCATATTTCTACTGCAGGTGTTTCCATTTTAGTTTTTTTTATATTGTTTGACTACTTCAGAGCACTGCAGCAACAATGTGATGTAGAAATAATTATTATGCTCCATAAAGTGATGACAAAAGAATAATAACATCCTAATTAGGGCTGCAACTTACTATTATTTTCTTTATTGATTATTTTTAAATCTGTTGTTGTATGTAATATGTCATAATTTCACAGATGTGACGTCTCCACGTCTCGTTTTGTCCTAAACCCAAAAATATTCACTTTACAACAATAACAAAATGTAAAAAAGCAGAACATAATTCACCATTGAAGCGAATGTTTGGCTGTTTTTGCTTGAAAAATAACAAACGATTAATCGATCATCAAAACAATTGTTGCCTTCAGTTAATTAAACATATAAAATATGCACATACAGTATCTTATATACTGTACATAGTGTTGATTTATTCAACTGAATCTTAACTATCAATAACACGGAGGATTTATTTTAAAGGTACAAAGATATAACTCTGTAGAGTACGGGTGTGATGAAGGTGAGTGAAAATGTGACCAGTTGTTAAAGTTGTTACTGGCTCAGCGTCTCCTTGTAGTCTGTGCGGACTGTTCGGTGGTCTGTTGTGTTGCTTGAGAGACGTTTAGTTTTAGAAGGTGTCACCTCTCGGTCAGTAACAGCCGGTTTGTCTCTCGCTCTGCTTCAGCTGACGGGCGTCCTGGACGACTGCTTCTGTGACGTGGAGAGCATCGACGTCTTCAACAACTTCAAGATCTACCCTCGAATCAAGAGGCTGACGGAGAAAGACTACTTCAGATACTACCGGGTAGGAGCTGCACCGTCACTGTGACACCATACGACCCACCGTGGTATTAGTACGGATCTCATGGAGTGTCCGAAATACTTTCCAGCACTTTAAATGATGAAAAGGGAAGAAACTCGTATTTTATAATAATGTCAGAAATGGTCAAATTCTGTGGATAGTCATATTTTTACTGCACCATTTCCAGTTAATATTGTAATTATGTGTTGTTTGTTTTTGGCTCACAGTGAGCAACTTATTTGCGTTTTCTTCCCCTTTTATTCTCACTATCTATGATTAGTAGAAGTGTTGTTGTTGTTTCCTGTAAACTGCTGTAACTGCTTATCCTAGCAAAAAGAAGAACAACAACACCTGGATGACTGTAGAACATCTGTAAATTCATCGTATTTCACAGTATTTCACTTTCCTTTAAAAACATGTAACATGTGTCTCCCTCGGTTGGCCTGACACACAGAGTAGGTAGAAACAGTGACAGGTGTAAACAAGGAGAGGCTGTTCCCAGTTATTCAGGTTCATGCTGTTCTTAAACAAAACGTGTGTGTGTGTGTGTGTGTGTGTGTGTGTGTGTGTGTGTGTGTGTGTGTGTGTGTGTGTGTGTGTGTGTGTGTGTGTGTGTGTGTGTGTGTGTGTGTGTGTGTGTGTGTGTGTGTGGAGAAATCAGAGGTTATGTAAAAGAGAGAAGAAGAAGAACAGCAGTTTTACTTTTTAGTCACATTTATCCGTTTGTGACGGAACAGGAAGGACGACCAATGTGTTTATGAAGTATTGTGAAATACTTTAACACTCGCAACAGTAGTTCACGAGCCAATACTGTGAGAGGAGGAGGTTTTACTTTAACTACAGTGTTAAACTAGTATTACAGCCACTATTCAGTTTACCACTGATTACATTTAATTAGGTGGATGATGTCGGCAACAATATGTCAAATAGTTAAAAAAAGTTTTCTTAAAGTTCAAACGTTTTTAGCAATATTGCAATTGTGATTTAAATTGCAACTATTCCTTTTAATCTGTTATAATTTGTATCTAGTATCAGATAAAGTGATGAGGTAGAGAGTTATTTGACTAATTTTGCTCTGTGAGAATAATAAAAAGATCTTTAAAGTTTAACTTCAGCAGCGATTCAGTTCCTATCAGACCTGACTTCTTGGCATGGGTTTTAATAAGAAATACTATACCATAAAAGTGTGTACTTTGTGCTTAATAATGAGCTACGATGTCTTTGTGAACACATATTATTCACATATAATGTCTGTTGGCATTGTGTGGAGGATTGTTTCCGACTGACTCCAGAACGTTGTGAAGCGTAAATGTTCAGCGATCACCAGCCTTCAAATGTTCACGTCTTAACGGCAGAATGCATCTCGAGCACATCATTGGATTAACAAAGAGGATCCATAGCGGAGCTACCGGTCTGACAGTAAAGTGAGGCGAGGCGGATCGTTTATATCCCAAAGAATAAACTCCCGACTCTTTGAAACGCGAGCTGTGACGCTGCGTCATCGTGTGAACCGTACAAACACCTGCTCGTTAATCAGCTGCAGCCGTGTTTATTATGCAAGTCGTATTTAAAACCACAGCTCCAGCTTTCATCAGATATTAAACGTGGTTCTCCGTCCTGTGAGCGGATGAATGACTCTGACTCGCATCGTTCTGTCTCTGAATGAAGTGACTTCATCCTCACCGCGTTGTTATTACCTCATGATTATGTTCATTGTGGATTAATCTGCTGATCTATTTTAGTTTGTAAACAATTTTTTTAATAGTGAAATTTGTCCGACCAACAGTCTAAACCTCAAAGTTATTCAAAATACATCAAAATGATTACAATAATTAAAAAGCAAAAGCAGCAAATCTATGAAGCTGGAAGCATTAAATGTTAATTTACTAAAACTAAACGGGTTAATTCATGAACGGACTAATTGTTTCAGCTCTGCTTGTGTTCGGTACTTTCATTGACAACAAAATATCATGTTTCATAAACTCTAAATGAACTCAAGCTGTCAAATATAAATAGTGGAGTCAAAATATACAGTAGCATGAAATGTAAATACTCCAATAAACTACAAGTACCTCAAGTTTCTACTTCAGTGCAGTAAATGAATGCAGTCCTACTTGCTTAGAGAAAGTTCACAATAATACTTTGAGTAGTAATGAGATGAAGTTGGTTTAGTTGAACCCGAATTTAAGTAATAATATTTAATAATCTATCTAATCTCATCTTCTCTTCTGCAGGTGAACTTGAAGCGACCGTGTCCCTTCTGGTCCGAGGACGCACATTGTGCCATCAAAGACTGCCATGTGGAGCCCTGTCCAGAGGTGAGCGCTCCACCACACACACGCGTCTATGATACACTATATTAATATTAATAATAACACCGTACATCTTATTTACACAGCACAAAGATGCCTTACATGACACATTATATAACCTGTAAAAAAAGCAGTTTAACATCAGTCTGCTGATTAAACGACTGCAGTGGTGTTTTTGATGATAATAATAATAATAATAATAGTTTATTTATGGAGCACTTTTCAAACAAGAAGCACCTGAAAATGATTGAATGAAGACGACGACAGGGCGTGTTCAGTAAACACAGGTTGTAATCTGTTAGTACTTTTATATTTGGTTATTAATAGTGAGTTAAACAGCCTTTAATAGCGTTTCATACGGATGGTTTCAGGTTCATTTGTTTATCTGTTTGCATAAAGCGGTCTCTTATTGTTTGTTTGTTTATCTGTTTGCATAAAGCGGTCTCTTATTGATTGTTTGTTTGTTTATCTGTTTGCATAAAGCGGTCTCTTATTGTTTGTTTATCTGTTTGCATAAAGCGGTCTCTTATTGTTTGTCTCTGTGGTGTTTCACAGAGTAAGCTCCCGGTGGGCATCAAGTCTGGGAACTACAACAAGGTGAGAACGTAGAAGATGAATGTTACTGAAGACTAACTATCATACAGGCATTACGTAATACCCACAATCCCTTGTGTTATTTAATACTGCCACAGTTTGATTGACCTCAGGGACGGAGTGAGATGATAATCTCATAATAAATATACATCTTAATACACAATTCAACTGATTATCGTAACGTTTTAGAGTTCCAGTGCAGATATGAAATACATCTTTTCTAGATGACTTTGTTCTTCTGCTAAATTCTGCGTCATGTTCTGTTAAATCGCTGAATTAGTTCGTTTATGAGTCTTAAAAGATCCTGAGTTATCTTTTAGAAGACATATTGGGGACTATTTTCAGCGGCGGATTAATCCACATTGGTGCTCTGACCAGTATTAGTGGCAGCAGGACGGTGTGAGTGAAAATATACGACCGTATGTTCACAGTGATGTGTTTCTTTGATGCACACAGTACTTGTTTGAAAGTGTAGAACATCACCAGATGAACCAGACGGACGTCATAGCTGTTCATCTCTGGAAAACAAACTGTTTAACTTGTTTAATGGGGTTTAGGACCAGCTGTGTTTGTTCCAGCACTTTCTGTCTCATTAGCTGATTCAGTAAACACACACACACACACACACACACACACACACTCAACTTATCTGCTCCGATAGTTTCCACGTA